>NW_027467032.1:270000-445000 GCF_046128005.1 Genypterus blacodes | reverse complement strand
TCTGTCCTGATTGGCCAGTGGTTCATATTTATGTCTCATCAGGTGTGTGTAGATGCTGTATGTTTATAGATAGTAATTGACAATGTTACATCCTAAAGAAGATGGAATATGATAATAGAATGTGTCATGTGCCCTCTACATCTAACCCATTCTTAATAAAGCAGTAGGCACCAACTCAGGTCTGCAGCCTAGTGCCTTGATCAGGGGCCATGGCAGGAGTGATTAACTAGACATGGGGGAAACCAGCGGAAACCCACACAGGCGCAGCAAGAAACATGCAAACTCCATACAGAAGAGTCAGGGCCAGCACGGGATTCAAACCCTCCACCTTCTTGCTCTGAGGCGACAGCGAACATAAACATTTTTACAGCTTCTCTTTGACCCTCGTTTGTTGGGTTATTTTTGCGTTTCAGACATTCATTGACTCATTCATCATCGGTTTAAATTGACCGAGATGTAAACACGTGATGTCATAGTTGGAGTTTGATACCTGCACCTCGGCTGATATACAGTATATGAATATTATTATTAGGAGAGGAGATCGAGTGGAAATGTGCATTAGAGGAGGCGGAGCCAAGCAGGTGCTGGGAGCCATGGAGAGGGATGAGCAGATGGAGTGGGTTGGGACCGTTTCAGTGCATGATGGGAATTACCGGCATGTGGTTACAGCATGTTACAGCTGACACGGGATACAAACCCTCTGACTCACCGGCTGACTGCCTGTCTGGCTGGATCGATGGCTCGTTCCATTCATAACAAGACCCGCGAGTGGCGTTCAGAGACGACGCTGTGCCTCACACCCGACAGCTTCGCGTTGAACTCACACTGAGCGTCGGGCGCTCTTTGCCATTTTCACAGCCGCGTCTGAACAGCATGGCGTTTTCAGTTTTGAAGGGTCCATTGCTGGCCAGAGCACAGCAGTTGGTAATACGGAGCTAATTTAGCCCTTAAATAAGCTGTGTGGATGGGTGCAGTTGGCCAATGATCAGCTTATCTGGGTGACCCTCCCTCAGTACTCAAAATCACATATTTACATCACCGTTAGCCATTTTCCAAACCAAACCAAACCAACCTGTCAATTTTTTGATATGCTTCAGGTTGGTGGTTATGATGGTGCGTTCAAATGCTCATAGGAAGCTCTGACGTATGAAGATACCAAGCCAGATGAGCTATGAAATGTTTAATGTGGGTCTGGACCTGAGCTCCTGATGGTTCTGGTGAGGTCGCTGCGACCACAGCTTTGACAGGTTGTTTAATCAGAGCGTTGTGTTTATAATGATCCCATTTTCATTCCACCGTGGTTTGTTGTTGGGGACTATTTTGAACGTGTCGCAGTATTGCAGTGAGGACAGGCCAGTCATATGTCAGACGCTTCACTCTGCTCTGCCTTTACTTTATCAGACTTGTAGAGTGCTTGAGAAAATCACTTTTCTGCAATTGATGTGTTATTTTTCTTTGGGCAGCATCCAAGGCCATAAAATAGAGCCAAAGAAGGAAAGCAGTGTTTTTGTTCAAATTTGACATCATCCATCTGCACACATCAGCCACACACACACGGTGCTGCCGTCCTCTTTACATATCAGGAAACATCTGTGCCCCATCACAACAATGATGCAGCTGAGTACAGATGCAGAAAGACAGAGATGGAAGAAAGGAAAGCTATCATCAGCTATGGCAAAAATTGAAGTAGTGCCTCTAACTTTATGAGGAAAACCTCAATTTACAGGACACCTAAATGGAATTGTTTGTGTTAAAATCTATAAATCCCTATTAGAGTCTGAATTTGCAGTACAAAACCTGCATCATTTTTTAATGATTGATTGTCTTTTGCCTTGCTCGTGTCGAATTTTTGCACAATTGTGACTTCAAGCGCACCAGCAGATCCCATGACAAAGAGGCTGTATTGTATTTGATGCTGAGCGACAGATTGAGCAGCTTGAGTCCAAGTGCCAGTGACACTCAGAGGCCCCAGAGGGTTAAATATGACCCGTCAGAAAAATCACAAAGAAGAGCTTCAACCCAGAAGCCTTTCTTCTTCTTTTCCTGAAACAACATTTATCAACACCACTACCTCATCCTTCATTACTTTTCGCTACCACAGTAAATAGGATAAGCGTTGCTGCTGCTCCGGCTCTCATGATGAACATCATTTCCATTATTTTGAAGGTGGATGAACCTGCACTATAGATCATTTCTCAAATAAGATAATCATAAACAAACCCAGTGTGTTGCTATCAAAGTCCGTCCCTCGCTGGTGCTAGGGGGCGATGCCATCACAGGAAGTGTCTGGGAGGCAGCAGAGGGGAGCAGGGATGTAGCTGCTGTAGGGAAAGGTAACACTGGCCAGGTAGATGCAGTGATTTATGCACTTTACGAGCTTGACCTGCCATGCCAGGCATTGTCTCTTTGGATTAAGAGAACCATCTGATGTGGAGGGTGAAGGTGAACGTGTAAGGCTGTAAATAAGAGAGGCTTCTGTCCTTCTGCTTCACTTTATTTCATATCTGTCTGTAGTAAACATCTCTGTCTCTCTCTCTCTCCTTTTCACTCTCCTTTCTGCTAGTGACTATATAATCAAGGAGAAGACAGTGCTCCTGCAGAAAAAAGACAGCGAGGGATTTGGCTTCGTGCTGAGAGGGGCCAAAGGTAAGAAAACACAAAGTAAACAGCCACACGCTCGCCCTTGATTATACGTGACTCAGACGATATTAGCGTCTCCTCTGTTTGCCTCTGCATGTCCAGCTCAGACTCCCATCGAGGAGTTTACCCCCACCCCGGCATTCCCCGCCCTGCAGTACCTGGAGTCAGTGGACGAGGGAGGCGTGGCCTGGAGAGCCGGACTCAGGATGGGTGATTTCCTGATAGAGGTAGCGATGTCACAATGTACCGCCGTCAGGGGAACGAACCCATCGTATACTGGCTCAAATGTAAATCACAGACAGGTACAGTTAGTCTCTCTCTCTCTCTCTCTCTCTCTCTCTCTCTCTCTCTCTCTCTCTCTCAGGTCAACGGTCAGAACGTGGTGAAGGTTGGTCACCGGCAGGTCGTCAACATGATCCGGCAAGGTGGCAACAGCCTCATGGTCAAGGTTGTCATGGTAACCCGCAACCCCGACATGGACGAGGGTACCAGGAAGAAAAGTAAGAGGCGGCTTTGTGTGAAGTGAATATATGTGTGTCACTTCTGTCAATTCAGCTGATTGGCCTCGACTGACCACCATTGTTTGGTTCCTCCCTCCCTCCAGTCCCCCAGCAGAGTAAGAGGCTGAGCACTCCGGCCATCGCCCTGCGCTCCAAATCCATGACGTCAGAGCTGGAGGAGATGGGTAAGAAACGGGCTCGGGGGGTAGCACAATGCAAAGAGAAGAGAAGAAGAGGAAGGGAAGGACGAGGCAGAACAGAGACAGACAGAAAGTGTCTGCTGGGGAAAGATTGACAAAGAAAGAGAGACCCTAATCCGACAAGGAGGTGGAGGAAAAATAAGACGCAGGGTGGAGGTGGAATGAGGTGATGGGGAATGATAGAGACGGTGTGAAAACAGAGCGTTGGGGGTTTGCTAAAGATATTGGAAGTGTGAAGGGGAGTTGAGCTCGGGCTAAATATAGAGAGCAAGACGGCAGAGACGGAGATACTGTGGTTACTTAGTGATAGGAGGAGGAGGAGAAGAACATGGGTTGAGTCTCAATGCATTTCACTGTTCTTTCAGAGGTTCCACACTGTCACTTCCAGCACCCCCACTACAGGTAACCCCACCCTGACAAAGTGTCCACACCACCCTGTGATCCTCTGTCACTGCCCTCTTATCCCCGCCCCCCCCCTGCAACCCCACCACTCCTTTGACCAGATCACAGCCCACAGACCAGTGCACTGCCCACTTAGATGCACACACACACACACACGTGCACACACAGCAAGTATTCCAAGGTAAACACAACACAACACGGTGATGGGTGTCACCTGAACGGCCTCTCCAGGTGTCTGCTCTGATTGGATTCCCGTTTCAAATTGACAAAAGCTGACCGTGTTCGATTCACACCCAGGACTAAATTATTGAGATGAGTAATTTTTTTGTTGTTGAGGAAAAACAACTTTGTTCCATGCTCGTCTCTATGGTAACAGCATTATGTGTGGCTACGCTTATGCCATCTCTATTTGAGGCAAAATAGTAGGAGGAGAGTGCACAGCGAGGGTCAGCGCCGCCATTTGCAGAGAGGAATATTGGCCAGTGTTTCATTGGTGAATTAGATATGTTCTAAACATTTATAGCCTGGGCTGTTACTGCTGTCTGCTTGTGAGCATGCTCAGTGAGAACTCGTATCACATGTGGAAGAGGGGGAGGAAGCTGTATCTGTGGGGCTGACAGTGTGTCAGGGGGGATAGAGTGTAGAGGTCCACCCCTCCTCCCCTCAACCTGCCCTCTGTGCTCTGACCCCACCTGACCAGCACACAGCATGAGCACCCAGTGTGACACACAGGAGCCCACCTCCCTTTAGACCACCATCCACACACACCTACACCTACCTGTACTATCTTAGAATAGACTCATAAGCACATTAAAACTTTGCGAAAATCATACATTATTATATTTAAGTCAGTTTGAGCCAATAACCAGGCCAATATCCAAACCTGCCTGTGACATGGTTGCTTATGTCTCAGTCAGACACCTGTTGACTTGTTTACGCCTTTTTGCAGATGAAGGTGAGAGCGGCACAATGTGTGATGAAGCTATGTCAGCCTGCCATATGCTGATTCTAAACGCATTAGAATTCACTTAGGGTGTCACGCCAATTAAACCGCCTCACCTCTGTGCTTGGCGCAGTGTCCCAGTTCACCTAAAAGTCATGCAAGGAAGATAACAAGGGCATTAAAATGGAAATGATCCTGCACTGCACCCAAACCCTGAAAGGAAAAAACACGTTCACGCTCCTATTTCACGCCAGTTTTGTTTGAATATGTTGGGACAAATTACACTTTGTTCGCAAACTGATTTTACGTTGTGTCGTACGTGAAAACTGCATCTTAATTAAGTCACACTGCGGAATCATAGGAGATGGAATTAATACGAGTCGAGACCACTTTCATGCTCGGTTTAACTGCAGGACATTAAAATTAAAAATCTGTTTAATTAAGCTCAATAAAGTGCACCTTATGAAATATTACAGCCGGAGAGTATAGCGGAGAGGCCGATCCCTGTTCAGTCCTCACACACATCACTGGGTGCACATATGAAAGGGTCACCTCTAACCTCTCCTCTACGGCTCTATCTGCGCACTGTGTTTCACCCACTAACTCGCTCTTTCCTCTGTCCTCTGTCCTCACTGCCGCCGGACCCTAACAACCTAACAGTGGAGAGAGGTGGGAGTCAATTCCTCTTTTGTGTGTGTGTGTGTGTGTGTGTGTGTGTGTGTGTGTGTGTGTGTGCAGCATATTTACTGTGACATAAGTTTGCATGCACCGCCTGCCATACAGTGTGGGTGTGACGTACGTTCTTTTACACCAGAGATTGAAAAGCCTGGCGAGGTGACTCAGTTTGTCAGGCTCCAAGGAAAATGATTAGTATTCACTGTAAGGACGCTGTCGCACTTTCACTCCTGCCAAAACTTAAGTCTCCTTTTGTCCTCCTTCCAGCTGCTACCCCTTGGAAAAAAAAATCAGGTATGCTCCGGTACACTTGGCCTTTTCACGCATGGCGTCTGTGCCTCTCCGTCCCTCCCAAAAAAGACGAGTGGAATTTCTCCGCCCGTTGACTCCGTTCTGCTTTTTATACTTTCAGAATTCGAATCTTCGCAAATTACAGAGAAGAAGAGGACGGTCTATCAAATGGCTTTGAGTAAGGGCGCTCATGTTTGTCAGTGGACGTTCATCCATTATGTCTCCTCCACCTCTCCCCTACCCCCCCCTCATCAGGTGTGTCACTCTCACTCATTTATACCTTCAGTTTGTTTCTGTCGTTTTTTTCTGTTTCATTGCCGTTTGTCCCCTTCTCTCTCCCTCTCCCTCTTTGTCTCCCTATGTCTCTGTCTTTCCCTCCTTTTTTTTGCCTCTCAGATAAACTAGATGAAATTCTTGCAGCAGCTCAGCAGTCAATCAGCACCAACGAGGCACCTGGGATACGGGGCCAGGGACCCAAAAGGGACCGGGGCCGCACTTTCTATGGGAATGAGGTGTGTTTATGAAAATTCCCTATATGTTCTCTGTGATATCTATGTGTGTATGTGTGTGTGGTATGTCAACAAGAGGAGAACACACACGATCAAGCCTTGACTCAAGTATGGACATACCATCCTCTCTTCAAAGCTGCACGGCCATGAAAATGTCCTAAAATCAACATGTGGGCCATCTTTAAACATCCTATTCACACTGGCTTTGCTTCCTCTCCTCCCAGGTGGATTAGTACTTAGATTACCTCAGACGGGCCCCAACAAAGCCAATGTATGTGATTTTGTAACATAACGCACTGTATGTGTACCGCATATACATGTGTAAGCAGAGGTGCAGCGTTTGCAGTTTGTAGTTTGGAGCGTAAGATATCCAGTTGCCTACCGTGTGTTCATGAGTATGAAGTGTATAGATCTGAAATCTGAACACGTGTAAATGTATATGTTAGAGGCAACGAATGTTCATCCACGTGTAAAATGTCTGGATGTCATCAAATAACACGCTCACATCACGCCCCCGTGTGTATTTTCGTTGTGTTGATTGTGCGTATTGTCGTATTTTCACTCTCCGCTCCGATCAGCAGAGCTTCGGGGATCAGTCGGGCATGGGGATGATGCCGTCGGGGTTGGGCCTTGGCTATGACCGTGGTCAGTACATCTCAGGCCACGCCCCTCATCACGGTATGCTGCGGCAGAAGTCCATCGGTGAGGCTGTCTGTTTTTTTCCGTCTGCCCGTCCGTCTGCCTGTCTTTCAGTCCTCTAGACCAGTGTGGGTCCATGCTGTGCTGACCTGTGTGTTTGTGTGCACCACATGTGGTCGCAGTCTGTATTGTATCTGTAGCTGAGCGTGTGCTGTAACTTACTACACCTTTAGAATAAGACGTCTGTGTGTCTTATACTCACCTTACTACTTTCTGTCCTCTACCTTGTCTCACTCTGCTGTTTGCTAACGTTCTCACCAAAATAGTTTTGCTCTCTCTGGTAACCAACAAAACGAATGCTGTTGTGTGATGCTCTTCAGTTGCTTCATGTTTTTGAAACTGCCAAACATTAAACTAACTATACTAACTGACTTACACACTAACTGAGGACAGACTTGTTGGCAGTTATTTGGGCAGGCAGATGTAGACAGACACCCTCATAGATTAGCCTCAATGATTCTCTTGCAGCATTTCCTCTGTACTCTCTTCCTCTCTCCCTCCACTTTCTCCCTCTCTTTCTCTTGCTCAACACCATCTGTACCCTCCACCCTTGTCTCACTTTGATCCGTTTTTGTGTGTTTCAACTCCTTTTTGTTTTCCTGTCTGTGATTGCTGCACTGCAGGGGTGCCTGAGGAGGAGAGGCAGTTCCTGCATCCTCCAGGCATTAAGTTTGCCCGCAGTCTGTCAGTGCCTGGCCCAGATGACATCCCCCCACCGCCCACCACCGCACCACCAGAGCCGCCATTCTCCTCTGCTCCGCCCCTCGGTTGGAGAGCTAAGACATCCCAGCAGTCCAATGTCTCCGTGTCCCAGTCCACATCCACCTCTGCCCACTACCAGCCCTTCTCCCAGGGAGTGCACTTCACCCACGGGGGCAGAGAGAGGGCCGGTGGACCCGCAGCCGGCCCTGCAAGTGGAGCGGTGGACCATACGACACCGTTTGCACATGCTGCTGCCCACACTGCTCAAAGCAGGACTGCCTCCCGGAAGGTTGCCTACACAGGGGAGCCTGTTGCAGCTAGCATAGTGGCTTCTGGAGGGGCCAAGGCAGCAGGTCTGAGGAGAGGTTATAGCACAGCTGTGCCCCCATCCAGCATTGCCACTGTAATGCCTCAGCAACAACAGACTTCCCAGAGCCAATCCCAGAGGGTGGAACGCAGTGCAGCCGGGGCTGGAGGAGGACTCACTAAAGGAGGGACCAGGAGAGGTAAGGGTCCCCTGTTGAAGCAATCCAAGGTAGAGGACCTGCGCATCGCCCAGGGTACGCTAGGGGGCAAGGGTTCAGTGGAGAAAAGTTCTATCCCCATCCCCACCATCATCGTCAAGGCCCCGTCTACCAGCAGCAGTGGACGCAGCAGCCAGGGCAGCAGTGTGGAGGCAGATGCTCCGACCGCAGGGGAGACAGATGAAGCCAAAACACCACATGGACCTCCACCCTCCACCCCAGCTCCACAGCCCCCCGCCCCACCTTCCATTCCAGCCCCGCTGCCTCCGTCTTTGCCTTCCATCCGAGGTCAAGAAAACCTGGACTTTACAAGCCAGTTTGGGGCGGCCATTGTTGGGGCGGCCCGCCGAGACAGGGAGCGTTTTCACGAAGCTCGAAGGAAGAGCGCGTCTTTGTTCATGTCTGTTGACGAAGATGTGAATCTTGGGGGGAGTGATGGAGTAGGAGGTGTAACAAGGACTCAGGCATCCCAGCTGAACACGCAGGCAGAAAGTTCCTCCATGCGACTGCGGCCGTCCAAATCCATTGATGAAGGTATGTTCTCTGGGGACACCTTCATCCACCACACCCGCAGTATGCCCCCAGCGTTCGGCCTACCTGAGTATTCCTCCCCTGCTTTGGACTATCAGCCGAAGTCTGTGCCTACTGACTTGTACACTTCAGCAAGTAGGCAGTCAGGGCCCTCCACCTCCACCACCTTCATTCACCCTCTAACAGGAAAGGCTCTCGATCCCACATCACCACTGGGCCTCGCCCTGGCGGCCAGGGAACGAGCCCTGAGGGATGACACCAGGCTGAGGCGAGGAACTGAGCACCATTTAACGCGCCAAATGTCCAGTGTTGTATTCCCTTCATCCCATTCAACCATACCATCTCAGCCGGTGTCGTCCTCGGCTCAGTCTTCCAGCTCCTCCTACCTAGTCACATCCTCTTCTCTGGCTGCCACCACGGCCACTGTTGGCCGACCACCCTCACCCAGAATCCTCAGAGGAGTGGGTAGTGTTTGGGGCGAGGATGGTGGCGGAGGAGAGAGGGAGAGGGAAGGAGGAGGAGCTCGAGAGGGGCTGAGAGTTCGCTTCTCCGAGGACAAAACGGTCCACACACACCACTACCAGTCTACCTTCAAGGAAAGAGAGCGTGAGAGGTCGAGAGAGAGGGAATTGTCAAGGGAGAGAGAGAGGGACAAAGAGAGAGAGGGGTACATGAGGAGAGCGGAGCAGGCTGCTGCCAATGCGGCGGCTGCTAATAGTTCTGCTCAACAGGCGTCCCAGCAGCCTCGGCGGCCCACTTTTCTCAGGATGGAAAGTCAAGCTGATGCCTACATCCTGTCCCTCACCCCTCCATCTCCTCCACCCACTGGCACTCAGCAGAAAGGGACCACAGGGAGCGGTGGGTCTGGGATGATGGTTCTCCCTCCTCCTGCCCCCTCTGTCGACGCCGACGATGAATTTGTCTATGCCGACCCCCTCCCACCTCCCTTACAGTTTGCGAACAGCTTTGACCGTGGGATAGTGTCGGGTTACGGGAGGCACCCTAACAGCATGACCTCACGCCAACAGCAGGTACCACCCCCTCCCCCTCCCCCACCTCCTCCCCCACCCCCACCCCCCCAAAAAGAGGCATTCATAGGTGGTTTTCCTGCTCACACACCCCTGCCCTCTCCACAGGCTGGCGACTCCACCGCCTCCAGTCTGACATCTTATGACAGTGAGGTGGCTAACTTGACTCAATCTGTTCACTCTCCCTCCCAGACATCCCCCAACCCTCCACCTCCTCCGTCGCCCTCCATGCTGCAGCCCAGCTCATCGGCGGGACCCCCACCTCCTCCGTCAGTGTCGCCGCCGCCTCCGCCCGGCTCCTTCCACAGGCCCTTTGCCATGTCTCACCCCCACCACCTGTACAACAGCACCCACACTTCTGGACGATCGTCCCCGACACACCCCCTGCGCACAGTCACACCTCCCCCGGCCTACCGCGGGCCCACAATGCCCTCCTCCACCTCTGCTGCACTCAGGGGCACCACCTCCCTTGCAACGACCGCTAGCTGTGCCACTACCACCATCGCCAACACCACAAGCACCTCCACTCAGTTGTACCAGGAGCGAACACACACCACCTCCTCTGCTGTCATCACAAGCAGTCGCAGAACAGCAGAGCACCAACGGCCGCACCCCACCGCCAGGAAAGGTGAGTCCCTGGAGACTGTGGTGGACTCTGGAATTGAAGAGTTAGACAGCCGCAGCAGCAGTGACCACCACCTGGACAGCATCCTTGCTGGGGTCAGGGGTGACAGGCTGGACCGAGGGGAGAGAGGAGGTGGTGTGAGTGGAGGGCGAATGGGAGGGGGGCAGGGGTCAGGGGATACAGAGAAGGGAGGAGGAGATTTTATGGATTCGTACATGAGTTACTTGGACGGACAAACTTTTGAGATGCAGAACGCCACAGCAGCAGCCTCCACCTACCCAAAAAGCAACAGGTTCAGGGAAGGTGGCCGCTCCGGTGATCTACACAGACAGACCAGCACCGCCCCTGCCTCCTTCCACTCACACAGGCGGAGAGAGGAGCAGGAAGACGACACGGAGGAGGGAGTGGTAGACGACGAGAGCGGCCAGGAGGACTACAGGGTGAGGGACATTCACAATCTGGGTCGCTCCACCTCGCCGTACTTCGATCAGCCACGTAGTGGTGAGATGAAGACTCTGTGGGGTGAGGGACAGATGAGCATGGAAGGAGGCCAGGCTGGGTCATTTTTAGAGGGGAAGAGGATTTACCCTCCTGCCTCCAGTATGAAGCCCAGCATCATAAATGAGCTCAGCAGCAAACTGCATCAAAGAAGTAAGGACAGCTGGGGCAGCCAGAGACAACTGGGCCGACACAGGTACAAGTCACTCCCACCTAGATACAATGCTTCCATGTTTTAAGTCTACATCCTATATGAATGTTTTACAGTGTTCAGTGTTTGGTTGTGTCCTGTCAGTACTCTGTGTAAACCTCTCTTTTATGTCCCCGGCTTTCTCCATGTGTTTCTCTCAGAAGCAGAAACAGGTAATAGTGCCACTTCCACACGTTTGTTTGTTTCTGTCAGGGGAGAATGTAAAAGTGTGACACCAGTGTGAATTTACAACCTGTGTGTGACGGCGGGGAGAGAGAGAGAACTCGCATATTTCAGAACATTAATGCCTGTCAGGTGGCATACAAACCTGGAGATCTGAGCGGGGGGGAAAGGTTTTAACCACTTAAGCTTTAGGTGGGTCTTAAACATAAACAATCGCAATAAACATTTAAAAAAGACAACAGATGATAAAGGGGACTTCCAGGTTGTTGTTGTAGTGGGGGCAGGAAGAGGGGATTGTAACCACTAAGAGCTGCTGCCCCCTAAAGGAGTTAGCTCCATAGAGTCTGTGAAGAGTATGAGTCAGATATAGAGCTTCACATCCCACACGCACAGAGCGGCAGGCCGGTAAACAGCACTGCCGCTCTGCTAGAAATGGCGACATCTTTACCAGGAAAGGTTAGATTTGGACAAATATTGAGCTAAATTTGAGCTTTCTTAATTAAGTGAGAACTGATGATACGCATTTATGTAGTTTGTTGTGTTGTTGGTATTATGTTTTGTTTTGTTGGTTTGTTTCAGTTTCAGTTTCAGTTTCAGTTTCAGTCTCAGACTTACCGGATCATCTCTGTGAATGTTCCAGGTTTACAACTGCGGCTCTCCTGTTGTATTATTTGTTATGCTGACTGGCAGAATGAGTTCCGTTGATGAAGAAAAACTATGTGGAGAGTGTAAAGTAGTATTTTTCCTTCCGAGCTTAAGTGGTTAATTCAGCGGTTCTATAAAAAGTGACATTTTCCTTGAGGAGTGTGCATGTTTATCATCTCACCTCTCTGTATTCCAGCATTACTTTTCCTTTAGAGCAATTTCTCCTTTCTCCATTCACAGATTTTCAGAAGACTCTGCCTCAGCCCTGAGCCCACCCTCAGTCCGCTCCCAGTCACCATCTCCAGTCTCATTGTCCCAACCATCACTGTCCCCGTCCCCCACCCCAGCGTCCCAATACCCCAACTGGGGCCGATCCCCATCTCCTCAGCCTCCATCTGCCCCTCAGCCTCCACGTTCACACTCCCCTCTTTCCCCGACATCTTATGCCCCCTACCCGACTTCTCCCAAACACAGACCTGTCTACCGGACCAAAGCCCTGGAGTTCCAGTTCATTCCCAGTCGAGAAACTCGCAAATCAGAATCGCACATGATTCAACGTAGGCGAGCACCCAGCCCCCTCATCTCGCCATCAGAGAGGCCCAAGCAAGCCCCACCCCGCCCATCATCACTCCCTCTCCTCCCAACTACACCCCTATACAGCGCAATGTACGACCTCCGAGGTTCCATCACCCCGCCGTCACCAGGAAACCCCCTGGGAGACCCTTACTTCTCACCCTCTCCTCCCCTGTTTGCCCCCTCAGGTGCCCCTCCTCCTCCAAACTCCACATTAGTTGTTTCTCGATCCCTCTCTCCGACTCACTTTCTGTCTGGGACCTCTTCTCCACCCCTGCACCCTCTCCCTCCACCCCCCTGCCTGAGTTACCCTCATCTCCCTCCCCCTTCTCCCACTAAGCCTTTTGCCTCCAAGCCTCTGCCCTACTGGACCAAGTACGACGTTGCAGACTGGCTGGGATATCTGAACCTGGGTGAGCACAGGGAGCGTTTCCTGGACAACGAGATCGACGGCAGCCACCTGCCCTCCCTCACCAAGGACGATTACCTGGATTTGGGTGTGACGCGTGTGGGCCACCGCATGAATATCGAACGTGCCCTGAGAACTATAATGGATAGGTAGGACTATGGAGTCACACTGTGCACAGCTACAGGCTCATCAGAACTGCAATGTAGCGAGAAAGCCGAACAAAATTATAATGCAAAGGAAAAGTTTAGTTTGATACAAATGTGTTCGCCAAAGCATTTTATCCTTAAGCAATTACATTTTTAAAATGATTACTATCCTAAAGACACTCAGTTCCCTGCAGTCCCACAGTTATGTGTAACAAAAACATGTTTACCTTTAAGTGCATACCTTTAAGTGTACTATAACCTAATTTGCACTGTTGAAGAAATAAGCAATTACATTTCATTCTCCAGGTTAGCCTTTTGCTGGATGCAGTTAGAGAAGTACACATCTATTGTCAGTCAGTCATGGTGTGTGTCCCCAGATTAAGACATGAGTCGCACAGAAAAAGCATTGGGAATCATGTTACAAGC
Organism: Genypterus blacodes; assembly: GCF_046128005.1. Lineage (NCBI taxonomy): Eukaryota > Metazoa > Chordata > Actinopteri > Ophidiiformes > Ophidiidae > Genypterus > Genypterus blacodes. The sequence goes on along the minus strand of NW_027467032.1, from coordinate 431,661 downwards.
AAATGATCACCATTCATTATCATGTGTGTTGTGTTTGTTCTTCTGCAGGCTGACCAGCAGCCCTTTTCCCATCTCTGTTCTCTCACCTCGGGACGGACAAACTGAGAGGAGGAGGGAAGACGGGAGTCGGAGCTGAGGTCGCAAAACGCAAAGAGAGAGAGAGAGAAAGAAAGAACGAAGGAGGGGTTGCGGAGTCAATGAGGGAGGAAGACACAACTGCTGCTATCCATGGTGAATTCACACAACAAATGAGGGGGGACCAGATTTCACACAGAGAGCGCCAGAGAGGAGGGAGTCAAGTCCCATAGGGTGATGGGAACACAAGGACTGAAAAAGGGCTGACGATCCATAAAGGCACCGGCTGGCACTCCCCAGTTGTTGCAGGCTGATTTACAAAAATGCACTCCCCATATGCATGCACAGTCAAACAGACACATACACACACAAACACACATACCAATCAGCAAACAAGTAACACAAATACTCACCCTTATCGGCAGGCAAATGTGTATGAAGGCTTTAGCAGCAGATAAAAAGAAACAGTGGTGACGAATAGAGATTAAATCCAACCAAATACTTGAGAGGAACAATCGGAAGCCTGGTAGACTTTGTGTCCCTGGAGAGATGAACAAGATAGGTGTCCTGAATCGTGTAGCCATCTTGTTGACAGTCCTCTTTACCCCTCTGCTGGCTGGTTAAATCTGGTCAGGTTCAAAAATGGAAACCACCAAGAGTGAAATCCATGACAACCCCTCCCTGTGTGAGTGAACGCTGGTGAGTGAATGTGGGGGTGAATGTGTGCAGGAGTGAGGCTGAATGTGTGGATGCAGGGCCGCATATCATCACAGCGTCCACGTCTGGAGAGGTGACCAAGGTAGACCTCTGTGTCCTCACCTGAATCACCTCCAGGAGAAAATCCTGCCTTGTGATTGGTTCAGGCCGAGGTGGCTAGCTGTGTGTCGGGCTGTGATTGGTTGTCTTGTTTTTACCTCACCGCTGGTAGGGCTCAGTCCTCACTGCAGGTCCTGTGATCAGGATCCATGTATTTCTCTATAGCTCTTTATCATCTTAAGTCTTATAATGACGTATATACAGACTGGTCACTGTATCACAGATTTGTAGCAAAAATAAGTGCCCAGACCAACAACATAAAAAAAGTGAAACTCACTGATATGCACACACAGGCACACATGTTACACGTACACATGCCTGCATGCATACACACACACGTAGACACACTAATATACACATGCACACAAACATTTGCCAGTGTTTGCGGTAGAGTTTATGGGACACCTTATATACACACACGCACACACACACACATGTTTGGACCCAAGATATAAGGAGATGGGCCGTGCTGTCAACTGTTAGACGGGATACGTGACAATGTGAAGGAAACAAATCTCCCCTGAGGATTTTGCTTACCGAGAGAGACTTCCTCAGCATCGAAGCAACTGTTGTACACATGAATTTAATGTTCGGTCCGAGGGAGACTGGAGAGGAGAGGGGGAGGGGAAGAGGAAAAACTGCCATTTCTTGCTCTTTCCCCACCCAATCCCCCCTGCTCCTTCCAGCGGCGGCCCCTCTCTCCACAAACCCAGGAGGAAACAGCCACCCAGCCCAGGGGGATCGGAGAGAAACGCTTATATCGAGTTTTAATACTAATGATTGTTCTTACAATTTTTAAACTTTAAATGGGAATACTGGAATACCGATATTGATATGAAGAGATTTATTGTTACTATTTATCATTACTATCATCGTCCTTACTGTTATAGCTTCTGATAGGAGTTCCTGGCTTCTTCCTTTTGATGCAGTCGGCGTGTTTTCTGACTGCGTGGTGACGATAATTGTGGTGATTATATATAAATATAAATAAATATATATATATGCTATATATCTAGGTATTTTTGAATTGAAAGATGCATATTATTTGGTGCACTGTACCCTTAACATTGCTTCTGTGCGATAAGAAGCATTGCAACTTAATGTGAAGCACATTTTTAGACTCACTTCATGTTCCTTCCTGCTTAGTGTTTTTTAATCAGACTGTGAAGCTTTGCTCAACACTACCCTTTGTCTTTTATGGCCTCAAAACGAGACTTCCTCACTCTTTTTTAAAGTAGTGATGCTTAGTTGCCACTTAATGATATGCAGATGCTAAAAATGTAGCAACTGTTAAACTCTGGGGAAGCCGGAGATGCACGCCAAGTGTAAATGATTTCCTTCATCGGTCATTTCAAAGTATTATTTCTTCAATTCTGGATAACAGCAAACCCCTGTTGATTGAAATTCTCCCACGTGCAGATTTAATTGGTTTTCTTTGTCTTTATTGGCTCATTTGATCTTATTTCTTCATCAGCTTTCAAGCCGCATACACATTCCATAATAAGAACCTCAGTCCTGCATTTCTCACTGTTGCTGATCGAATATAAGGGCTCTATCATGACCTCTCTACCTTGAACAACACTTCACCTCTCCTGCTACTGTGCTCGTGAGTCCTCACACACGTATCAAATGTGTGTTCTGTATCGGGGCTGTGACTGAGAGTTCACTCTCCTCCCAGCCACGATATCCTCACTGTATTTTTGCAAAAAGATGGATGAGTTTTCCGCAGATCACGCCGCTTAAAGTGCACACAGACACACACACACACACACTTACACACACACACAAGGTATACATCTGAATAAGCAGAGGGGATTTAAGGGGATTTGTTTCAGTCGTTGCTCTATGCCAGTGTTCAAGGAGAGATATTTGAATGCAAGGGAAATAGCAATAAGGACGATGAAAATAATGGTCATCCTAATTATGGTTTAAGGTGTAAAAAAAATTCTCAAAGTTCTAAAGAATCTCTGTCTTCCAAATAATGTTTAACATGAAAAGGTACAATGTATTTATTTAACTCTTCTGCTTTCTATACAGTTTGACCCATTCTTTGCTTCCCTCCGCTCTCGCTGACCTGACGGCGTCCCGAGCTCGGTTCAGTTTTGCATCTTACTCGTTTGTACAAAGCACTTTCAGCTCACCGCTCATTGTTTATTACCAGCACATCATCCAGTGACCCTATTCCCATTAGCAACAGACATGAGTCACATTACTGAAGTACTTCATATAGTGTAAAAGGATTACTTCAATGGTGGATGGGTCAGAGTGAGGCTGTTTGAATTCCATCCAAAGCCAGATTCTGTACATTTGCTAGTGTAAATAGGGTCACGCTTACCTTTGGCTGAGCAGGTAATCATCAATGCATTTCCTTTAACGATGCTTTTTTCACTTAATTAAATGTGGTGAGGGACTTTTTATTCTTTGAATTTAAGTAAGACTGATAAAGACGACGCTCCATGGCTGCCAGGAGAAAAAAGCGAAATCTGACAGAATCGGTCCGACTCTATAGAAAGCATTTCTTTTCCTTTAAGAGATCTTTTAAAAAATGAGATTATGAACCGATGAAAGGTAACTTACAGAATATATATGTATATGTGTTATACATATACGCACATTCATATAAACCTATATGAATTTCAAATGTTTTAAGAGATGAATAATAAATTGTTAGAATTATAATAAAGATACAGAAATAAAGTTATGACTTGTTTATGAACGGTTTGTTTTGTGGAATGTTATCTGAAGGAGTTTGACTGTTTTCATCTGAACACAGCAGCTGGTTGTGTCTTCAGATCTATGTGTTGGTAGTGATGCAAGGAAACTGTTGTTGCTTAACGTATGGAGATAATGCATTTTAAACTCATTATTTAGAAGATAACAGTTACTAATACTGAGGCTGAGAGACTGAACTCAACCGGAAATATTGAAGGCAAAAGAAAACCAAGAAATATTTAAGGCCAACTGAAACTTTTGGTCCCTAATTTTTTGATTAAGTTATTTTCACAGTAATGCAAGCTAAAAAAAAACTTTTATCAAAATGGGTATATTTTTTCCCCACGTTTTTAAGCCCCGCCACTCCAGGTAAGAAACTTCAAGTCTCGTGACAGAGATTGCATTTGAAGATTGTTCAGTGACGTAATGCGAGTTTTGGCTTCTGGTGCGTATGTGTCTTACAATGGCACTTTAACAGTTTAAACATAATGAGCTAAAGATGAGTCGGGTTATTTGGTGCCCGGCCGCAGCCGGGCACCAAATAACCCACAGCGCCACAGCGGATGTTCAGTGTCCATTTCTTCCTTTCCTCCAACAAGATCAGTCACGAAGCTTCTTATGGCTCCACTCTCTGTATAGGGGCGGATGTGTTTTGTTGCAGTGTGTGCGCTGAGAGTTTGCCATTTAGGATATAGAGCAGCATGATAAAGGCCAATTAAAGAAGCCAGAAACACAGATGGGATACCTGCAGCCTCTTTACGCCTCAGGAGGAAATGCCGAGACTTAACGTTGTAGCTTGAATAAATTCACTTGGGTCACAGTACATCTCCTCTGCCCCTGTGATCAGACGTTTTAGGGTCCAGAAACATTCTCGCAAAATAATGTAAGCAAATGAATCTGCCTTTTTGTCAGAATTTGAGTCGTCATACTGAAGAACAACAGTTTACCCAGCTGTGTTCTTAAACTGAACAGTGACTCACATTTACAACAAGGACATTTAACTATGTTAGGTTGAGGAATGACAATTAAACCAAATATCCCGTTATTTTTTTATTGAATTTTACATGAAAACATTGAAAAGCACTTAATTAACTCCCTGGAAAGCACCGATGACATCATTGGCTGACATTACCACGTTCACATCTGCAGGGCTCCAGCATCTGAAACAAACAAACGGACACAGCAGCTTCAGTAGAGGCTCTAGTGGAGGAGTGAGCTGACTTAAGATCACATGGCTCTAGTCAGACTCAGCCTTGTCAGGGGCAGAGCAGCACTTCTTCAACACTCATGTTAGTCTGAGCCCAGTGCAGTACATCACAAGAGACCAGACAAAGTAGAACAGCGTCAAAGCTTCACGGAACCAACCTGAGTCACAGCCGGGCCACAGAGGAGTGACACTGGTTTAGAGACCTGCAGGACCAAAGAGCACACAGGGGTTAGTTTTTTTATCCGTATGAGCATTCAGTTAGGAGGCATGGAAGCTCATTCTCTCCTCAGACTCTCTGGCTTGTCAGGGCCAAAGATGCACGTTATCTACATGAAATCTCAGAGCCCAGTGCAGGTCATCAGGGGAGAGGGAGCGTTCCGTTTAATGTAAAGACTCATTCTAATACGGCTTATATCTGACCCGATTATGCAATTACACATGTAATTACATTAAAACGGCATTCACTGCTGATCTGACGTCTTTATTTAAAAATTTAAGATCAAACCGCTCATATTAGACACGTGTAGAGATCAGTGTTAGCAGTTAGCTCTCCTGCTAACGGAGGCTCAGCACATGGAGCCAGGCCTCTTCATTACCGCGGCACTAACAAACAAATCCGCTGCTCGGGTACCTGTTCAGCAGCATTATGATGGTTTCAGTTCATTTCAGTTGTGTCTTAAATTTATATTTCATGTTAGTTTTATTTGTGGCTATGAGCTAATACACGACATGCTTATTGACTGTGTGCAAGTCAAAGTAAGAGAAAAACGCGAAAATCGTACACAGCGAATACAAATTCACATAATGATTTCTAAATAATCGTTTAGTGGATATGGAAGAACTAGAAATATTTTTTCCAAATAATTTTATCAAGCAGTACAAGCGAGAGAAAAGTTAACTTACCGGCTACTGCACGATGATCAGGCAGGAACAGGACACCTACACAGCGAACACGCTGCTTTAATACGGCAACGGACCCCAACCATTGGGTAGCCGGAGATATGCCTTTTTAAAAATCTGTATTCATTTTCCCGATAAACGTGCGTTCAGAAGTACAGAATGTTTGTAATCACATATTCAATTAAAAAAAAGAATAAAGTTTTCTCAAGGTGACAAAGTGGTCAAGATTTACTCAATAACAATAACAATATTATTGGAGTTACACCAACTTTAACAATTCCAATATTCTTGTTTGGACATTGATCCATATTAATGTCTCATTTAAACTATTATAAGACTGCATTATAAAGAACCCCACAGTTTAGGACTCTAAGAGACTTAAGACTTTCATTTTGTTGATGTAGTTTATTGGTCACAAATAAGTTGACGGAGCAAACGTTAAATTCACCCTAGAACATTCTTTCATTTCATTTTATTTCTTGTGTATTTAATACTGTAGAAGACTATTAATTTTGATAAATATTCCTTCAACCCTTGAGCAGACTTGTGTGTGTGTTGCTCCGTGTTGCATCCATGACAACCTGACATCACTTAATAGTAGTTTAAAGGGACCTGATTACACATGTTGACATTTTGTGTCATATAGCTATTATCATTTAAATTATAGGACCTAAATGTTTTGCTGTAATATCAGTCTGGACTGCCACCTTCCTGATTTGATTATAGGATTGCCAGCTCCGGATTAGGGGTTCCTCAGGGCACTTTGCAGGGCCGGGCCGAGTGTAAGCAGCTGTCTGGTTATTTACATGGCGTGTTCTGGCAAGGCACAGCTCCACAAGTGCAGCATAGCATCAGGCGTTATGTCAGCAGGAGTGGAATACCAGTGTGTACAAATCCTCCTCAGGGGCCCCTGACTTCAAAGCATTTAGTCACACACACACACACAAAATGCACACACACACAAAATGTACACACACCGGATGTATTCTCCAGCTGTGGTGGCAGAACGAGCAAACTACTCCAGGGGAAAGAAAGAGGGAGAAAAGAGAGACGTTTCCCTTATCTGGGCATGCAGATTCCAGCTTCTTTGTACATGCTTCCACACTGTTAATAGCCATATTCACACACACACACACACACACACACACACACACACACACACACACACACACACACACACACACACACAGACACAGACGGACACACTGGGTAGGTGACTCAGCTCAGACACACACAAACACCGCAAAACCACAACACAGTGCTCTTCATTAGAGGGGTGAAGTCAAATTGGGCAAGAGTGAGACGAAGACAAGAGACAGACGGAGAGAGATGGAGGCACAAAGAACAAGAGAGTAAGACAAAAAGTTTCATGCAGCTGTTAGAGACAGAGAGAGAGAGAGAGAGAAGCAGAGACTGGAAGGGAGAGAGAGAGAGGGAGGGAGAGGCAGAGGGAGGGAGAGGGAGAGGGGGGGAAAGCCAGCTCATCTGACACAAGCAGTGGGCCAAAGAAAGGGGAAGAGCAGGAGCAGCACTATCCACAGAGCGAGTGGAAAATCCAAGTGGGAGAGGAGTCGGAAGGGCGTGAGGGAGACGAGCCTGAGAGCAAAAGAGCCTGAGAAGAAGACGAGTGGAAGACGGGAAAGGTTTTAACCCGGCAGACAGAGGAGCGGAGCCCGGAGAGAAACCAGGGGGTTTAACGCAGCCAGGGGGGCCCCACCAGCCAGCAGAACACACAGAGGTAAAGAGCTGTGATTTACTGCTTAACCCCTCAGACCTTAAACACATCACGGGGCAATCCAGCTCCTATTTCTGCGCTGTGTGTTCATTTGTGACTATATATTTCCGTTATGCATGTGCGTGTGTGCAGAGTTATGAGTGTGACAGATGAAACGGGGACAGGGGGAGGAGTGTGTGTGTATGTGTGTGTGTGTGTGTGTGTGTGTGTGTGTGTTTTGTGTGTGTGCCAGACTGGGTGCAGGCTGTCGGGGTGAAGGAGTTGGTCTGAGGATCCAGATGGGCTTTTTATTACCCCAAAATTGAGTTTTAGCTTAGCTGAGCTTAAAGTGAAGTTTAGTGGATGCAGAGTGTGTGTGAGAGAGTTGAAGTCTGGAGCGCCGGGAGGAAACCGGAGCAACTGAGTTCCTCTGCCAAGAAATGATAAAAAAGTCTGGGGGGCTTGTGGTGGAATCTGATCCGAGCTTCTAGTTGGTAAGTTACGGCCGTGTTTGATTTCCAATGTGTGTTTAACTCTGAAGCTTGTGGCTCACACTCCCTGATTTTGGTGCAGGTTTTATGGATTTCCCGGCCCCAGCAGAGCAAAAGTGATCAAATGTATCCACAGATTGAGTGTTTCACCAAAATTGAACCTCAGTTTTAGATTTTTAAGCTTCCACACACGAGTTGATTTGCACACGAAGTGGACTGCAGGTTGTGGGCCCGACGTGGAGCAGCACAGGACCCTGAAGTTGATTTCCCAGGCTATGAAATCAAATCTTCCAGACTGGAGTTGGAATCCAATTGATTCCAGTCTACGTCACATTTCGAGCGCACAGTCTGTTGTCGATACACAGTAAGATAATGCCCTTAAAGAGGATGGAATCACATTTGAGAGGTCTGGAAGGAGATCAGATCAGATCCACGCCATCCAGCTGGTTTACAGACTCTCACACTCGCAGTTCGGCTGGCAGCCTCCTAAACTCGGCGGAAGTCAGCGAAGTCTGAGAATCCGGCGACGAGCCAGGAAAGCGCAGAAGAATGCATCACTTTATTTGATAATAGGCGGCGAGATCAGCACTCCAACATCCCCCCTCCCCCCTCTCTCTTGTGTTCCACTGGAGACCCTGACACAGTTGTGCCCCCGGGGGGAAAGACAGCCAGCGTAGGGGGACAGGAAACCAAGGTCAAAGGTTGAGGTGGAGGCGGTTCCTTATTTTTACGGCCTCCCGCGGATCTCCGGGGCTCGTACGCGATCTGGGAGATGCAGGCGGAGGATGTGCAGCATGTGATGCCCCCGTGAACAGCAGGACGCGGAGGGAAAATCGCTGAATCTAATTGTGCGCCTGACGGAGCCTCGGGGAGGAAAAACAGGCCGAGGAGAGCGGAGAGCCTGGAGTTTAGAGGCTCAACTCAAGAGTGCAGAGAGAGTTTGACATGCTGGCGAATTTGTCCAGCACTTACACACCGAAACCAGTTACCAGTTTATTCCATCACTCTCTCCTCTGACCCAGGAGACAAAATTGCAGGCATTTAAAAGAGTGGATTATGTGTGTGTGAGTCTGTGTGTGGAGGCTTTTTTGCCTTCTCCTGTCATGTGAGCTTGAGTCGCCCTTCTGTCTAAAAGCGTACTTACACTAGCTTTAGCATTAATAATAAGAGGTAAGACAAGGCCACTGCAGAGCGCTAACGATAAGATGTTTCCACCTTTAGTCCCTGTTTATTTTAGGACGGCTCGTGTTTCAAAGCTGGCACAGTGCTGGTGTGTGTGACTGTACGGACCCGATGCTGGGCCTGTGAGAGTGTGTGTGACCCAATGCTGAGCCTGTGAGAGTGTGTGTGACCCACTAGTGTCCCAGTCCACTCCAGTCATCCGCTCAGTTCTGTATGAGACAGTTTCCCCAGTGGCCCCAACACAGAGTGTTTAGATTATAGTAGATATTGTTCCAGCTCCTTACACTAATATAGAGTGATATTAAACACATATTGATTTGGAAGTGCTATACATTCAGACGTTTCCCCGTCCCTGGCTCACTGATTCTGTCTAAACTAATGCTATATTCTCACATTTACTCTCTCAGATTCAAGGATGTCGACGCTCACATCAGAAAACGGCACTGAAGGCGCTTACAGCAGCAGCTTCTGGATGGTAAGACGAGATTGCTTTTCTCTTCTCTCCTCTCGTCTCAATGACCTTGCAGCTCAGAGACTAAACACGTCTGCGCTTAGGTGCTCACTTCATTGTGTGTGTGTGTGTCCTCCATTTTCTGTGCTCACGACTGTCTGATGGTATCATGAGCAGTTGCTGGTGGATAAGGAGACGTCTTGGTATGTTTTCATAAGCAGGACTCAGGGCCTCGGCGCTCTGTACACCAGAGAGCGGCTCTCATGCAGGCGTGTTATGGCTCCATGCCGCTCGCTCCGGCCCAACAAGTGAATCAAACCTAACAGCTTAGGACGCCTCAGATCACAGGACTTGGCTTTGGCTTTCGGTCGCAGCTCTGTGTTTGTTTTTTCTTCCCCCGCCGAGTAAAAAGCTGTAAACATTTGTGACGTTCTGAGCTCTTTGACAGTCTAATTTGCGCTCGCTGACACTTTCATGGCGGCTTTGTCTCCCGTCGGCCCCACTTTCATCTCTGTCCTCCTGTAATTTTGGCAGCAGCCTCCCCTCGTCGCTGCTGGATGCGTCTCCCGGCCAGTTCCTGTCTGTGTCATCCTGCCGCCATTGCTCAAGGGCTGTCTGTCATTACGCTGCCAACCTACTGTAAGCGCTTCTGTTCTGTGTTTAAAAAGCCCCATGGCACATTTACACAAGCAGGCTACACACACACACACACACTGAGCCATACAGTGGATATGCAGCACTCAGATCACTCTCTTATTTAACTGCCTTTCAGACTTTAAATGTAATTCCATCGATCACCAATGGGGCTCTCGTGTCTTCAATCAGGTCCTCTAAGTACATCCTGTTGGCTATTTCGAGGTCCAGCAGTAATTGGAATCATATTGTTGCCTTTGAATCTGTGACAGACTTCTCTGTAAACGTCGGCCATGTCTCCTCTAGACAAAAGCACGAAACTGGCAGGCGTTCTCTTCTTCTGTGGTTCAGTGCGCCGTTGAGTCTCATCCAAGGAGTTATGCAGTTGATCTATTGTATCTGTGGATTAAAATGCTTTTTGAAGCAATACTGCTACAAAACGTGGCATTAATAAAGTTTATTTCCATTTTGCTTCCACATCCTGCTACTGTGAATACTACAGCTGATACTACGAGCACTTCTATGGCTGCTGTGATGACATCATCTCATCATCATCAGCTTAGCGTCTGTACTTACAAAACAACACTCGCTCGTCCTCCGCATACGATCGCGTCCGTACATGAAACCAGATTTCTGAGCGCAGGATGGAGGCCATTTTCCTGCTGCAGCAGAACGTTTGGCTGCTCTGGATCTGCCTCACATATCAGCCAACTGGGTCTCTGCAGCGTCGCCTCTGGCCTCCAGCTGGATTCCTCAGCTGTTTCTGTTTAATGTGGAGACCAGAGAGAGGAGAGTCGATGCAAAAGCACAACAGAGGAAGAGGGAGAGAAAGAACAAAAGAGGAAGAGGAGGGGAGGCTGATGAAGACAGGATAGCAAGTGTAGGCCCAGATTGGTTTCTGCGACCGCGACCAGTGTGACAACCGATACGATTCCACGATTCCTCTTCTATCTTTCCATTCTGTCTGTATCTGTGCTCATCCTGAGGTCGTGGGGGGTTTGGAGTTTCTCCCAGCGTTTATTAGGCAAGAGGCAGCCTGCCCCCCGCACAGGTCACCAGGGGACAGGAAGAGGGAACAAAGAAAGAAAACGCCTCAGCTGGACTCAAGCACAACAAAAATGATGTCATATATAGGAGATGATATACCTAGAAGGTAATGAGAGAGTAAAATAGAATGTAAAGTCAATGAAGGACCGGTTACTTATTGTTTAATGTCCTGTTTATTTGATCAGATGACCTTTGACCTCAATCCGTCGATGAGTACGCAGGAGATTTAACACTGATACTTTCCTCTCAAAAGAAGCTTTGAGTTGTGAACGAGTCGGTGACTAACAGAGGGAGACGAGCCGAAAGTGAAAAGGAGCGTAGGAGTGTGTGTGTGTGTGTGCGTGTGTGACGCTGCCAGGAAAATTGCAGAGATTTCCAGATTCCACATCCACAAACAAAACACTTCAGCCTCAGATATGTTATTACACTCAGGGCCTTCGTCTCTGCTGCCCTCTTGTCCTCCTTCTTCTTCTCCTTCTTCTTCTTCTTCTCCCATCTGGCTTTTTTATGGTACGACCACTGACCACCCCCCTGCGTCACAGCTGATAGGACGCCAGCATATGACTGTTAAAGCTCTGATACAAACCAATACACTAACCTGTACTGAGTGTGTACTGCTGCTGATGTAGCTACTAGAGTACATGTAGCAGTAATAGATGTAGTACCTGGGCCAGTAATGGAAGTGTTGAGGTAGAAATAGATGTGGTAATATTAGCAGCAGTGGGAGTACTTGTTACAGCTAAAGTATCTGTAGTAGAGCTGTTATTGGTTAGTGTCAGGGCTGTAGTAGTGATTGTAGCTGTTGTTGTAGTTGTGTATATATATTAGTAGTGGAGGATTTGGCTTCAAGTACAATTCGAATGTATGATTTGGCTTCACTGGAGAAACTGAAGCTGCTGATATTTTAAGTATCATTGCCAGTGTCCCTCCTCTTCTTCCTCTTTATATATCACCTCAACAGTAGATCTTCATCTCTCTTTGTGTCCCTGCAGCCTGGTAACTATCAAGACACGGTGAAGAGGACCGAGGACTCCTTCCAGGCCTGCAATGACATCGTGATGTGTTTCCAGGAGAGGGCGCGCGTGGAGCGGCAGTACGCCCAGCAGCTCAGCGAGTGGAGCAACAAGTGGAAGCCGGTGGTGGACTCCAGTAAGTCCCCTGGTGCCATACACACACACACACACACACACACACACACACACACACACACACACACACACACACACACACACACAGCACTCTCACCTTCCTGTCGTTCCTCAGGTCCGCTGTACGGATCGCTTTTAAAGGCTTGGCAGTGTTTCCTGTCCTCCGCCGACCGCCTGGCCTCCCTCCACGCCTCCATCTGCCGCTCCCTGGTGTCGGAGGATGGAGACCGGGTCAAGACCTGGCAGAAGGACACGTTCCACAAGAAGTTGTTCGGAGGCTTCAAGGAGTCGCAGGACTTTGACACAGGCTTTGCGCGTGCTCAGAAGCCCTGGGCCAAGCGCCTGAAAAAGGTTTGGGTGATGTCATCTCTTGTTAAACGCTTTCAAAGCTATTTGTTGACATTTTAAATGCGTTTTATCCTCTCCACACCCCTGTTTTACACCCTGAAGTAGGAGCTGCTGTTTACAGCTGACAGCCAATCAACAGCTGCAGCAGTTGCTAGTTTAGTGCCTAGCTCAAGGGCATTTTGCACGCTTCCTTTGGTCCAGAGATTTGATCCAGTAACCAGACAGGATTTAACTCCTCAAAACACGATAGAACAACGTCACATTATCACGGAAAACTCATTTAGCTGGGTTGGATAATGAGTTTGGAGACTTTGATGCCTCCACATCTGCACCTCATATGTGTTCTTCCAGTAAGCTGACATGCGTGTTTGCGGTGCTGCCTGTGGTTTGTTTGGTGCTCAGCTGGATAAAGCCAGGCGGGCGTATCACAAGGTGAGCCGCAAGGAGCAGGCGGCCCGAGAGCGCGAGGCCCACACACAGGGGAACCCCGACGTGGCCATCGAGAAGCAGAAGAAGATCCAGGAGGAGAGGGAGATCGCACAGCAGGAGGCCGACAAGGTGAGGAGCTCCCACGCATCCCGCGCGCCGTCACGCCGCAAGACGGAGGTGTTGTTTCCATGGTAACGGCAGAGCTTTTGTGTGGTCAGGTTCGCACGCGCTACGAGAAAGTCCTAGAGGAGGTGAACCGCTACGCTCCTCGCTACATGGAGGAGATGGAGTCCATCTTTGACCAATCACAGGAGGAGGAGCGCAAGAGGATCGTCTTCCTCAAACAGGCGCTGCTCTCCATCCACAAGCACCTGGACGTCACCAACAATGAGAGGTGAGCCTGTGTGTGTGTGTGTGTGTGATAAATAAAAAGTTAGATTTAGATCCTTTAGAGATCAAATTGAAGGATTTATAGCAGCGTTTCCCCTCAGTTTGATCCTTAACTGAGTCTTAAAAGGTTGAAACAGCACCAGAACACTGAATCAGTATGAGTGACGTTCACTTAAAGGTCCAATTCTTTAATAAGAAGTATTTATATGATGTTATGCTGTACAGATTTATACTTAAGTATTCTGAGACCTTGTTGTCCACTTCTGCTCTCACCTGCTGTGTACACTGAATGAAAACAGATCATTTTTTATTTTCTAATGTTGTGACTGTGGGTGTATCTAACCATACATACACAGAAACACACACACACGGGACTCACTTCATCCTCTAATAAAGAAAATAAAACGGCAATTAAATCCCATGAAGAAGAGTGTGTGCGGGGGCCACGGGGGGCTGCAGACAGGCCAGATAACTTACGTCCTCTATTAATGCGTTGAACACTTTGCTCAGCGTGCTCCGGTTGGCGTTACAAACAGATTACGAGCCCATTAGAAGTGTAGATAAACTTTAACGACTCTAAACTCAGCAGACAAACATAAGGAACTCAGATGAATGTCACGTCATTAAGTGTGCAGCGGCCCGCAACGTGCTTTATGTTGCTCCTGCGCTCTAAATAATACTTGTCAAACATCCATAATGTGGCGACGCCGCGTTCCAAAGCCTCCCGGGGACTGTGGCGCCATTTTGTGTTTTGTGCTGACAGATTTGACCTCTAATGCTCAGTCTGAAGGATCAATACTTATCAATCACTACTACTCTCTGCTTTACATCGCAGACCGAAGCTAAACGATCCAAAACAGCACATCATGATTAAAAGAGAACGTTGAATTAAAATGGGATTTTTTTTTTACACTTCAAGTTCATTTTATGAAGATAATAAAGATGAGTGAAGAGTAAGATGAGTTGGAGTCCTTCGGAGAGAGAAGAAGCTGTAAGGAAATAAAGGTGGAGATGTACTTTGCGCAGTAATTAAAGAACATGAACTTCATTTTTGAATTCTTTACCCGATCCAAACGCCTCTCTCAGCGTGAAGGCCGTCTACAACGAGCTGCACAACACGCTGATGGCCATCGACGAGCAGGACGACCTGCGCTGGTGGAAGAACACCCACGGGCCCGGCATGCCCACAGACTGGCCTCACTTCCAGGTCTGTCTGTCTGTCTGTCTGTCTGTCTGTCTGTCTGTCCGTCCATTCGTCCATTTAAAGTGTCAAGTTCTGAGTCTGGAGTTAAAGGTGAGGCCGTCCTGTGTGTTTTAGGAATGGACACCTGAAAAGAAACCCAAGAAAGGGAAGAAAGAGGCGGAGCAGAAAGCAACAATAGAGAGGAGGTGAGAGGAGAGACTGCTGAGTGTGTGTATTCTCACGTGAATCTGATGCTGCCTGACCGATGTCACACACTCTCTCTCTCTCTCTCTCTCTCTGCAGTGTGATGATTGGCGGTGTGAGGGTCAGAGCTCTGTATGACTACATTGGCCAGGAGACAGATGAGCTGTCCTTCAAAGCAGGTGAACACACACTTCCAGCACCATAAACCTGCAATTAACTGTACACTGTGTGTGTGCTTTGTGTTGTGTGTGTATCTGTGTGTTCATTACATAACTGCAGCAGTGGAGCGTACTTCATGCCTCACTTGAGTGTATTCATATCTGCTCAGTGACATGAAAGTGTACTTTGTAGATTTTATTAACGTGAATTATTACCAATGAAATGAAATTCAGTATCCAGTCAGAGGGTGTGTGTGTGTGTGTGTGTGTGTGTGTGTGTGTGTGTGTGTGTGTGTGTGTGTGTGTGTGTGTGTGTGTGTGTGGAATGCACCTCACATACTCACCTGATTCGGCCCCCGAAGGCCTTTACGCATTTGCTTGAACATGTTTGACTCCAAACGATGACATCATGTTCATTGCCTCTTATGAAACGGTGTAAAGTTGGAAGAATGCCAAAAAAAATCCCCAAAATAAGGTTCTGCAGCGATTAAAGCAGTAAATAGTGTTTTCATGCACTGTTTACACTTTGCTTATTTATATCCACTTATGATGCAGCGGCCAGGTTACAGTAGTTCAAACAGACCCGATGGTGACGTCATCTCTTGCTGATCCCTGTTTTTGGCCGAGCGGCAACGCTTCTGACTGCACTTCCTTTTATGGCCACAAGATGTCGTTTCAAGGAAATCCCACTTTCATTGAAACGTCTGCAGGCATTTTATAAACGAGTGTGTTGTCAAAGGTGTGTGTGTGTGTGTGTGTGTGTGTGTGTGTGTGTGTGTGTGTGTGTGTGTTTTAGCAGTGACTTTGTCAGTGCGTTGGCTGGATTGTGGGCTGTGTGTCTGCTGCTCGCTCATCCCACCTAAGCTCCTCTCGGGCCTCGCTCCCTTCCTCTGGATTTTCTGTCTTTAGTTGCCAGAAAACTTTGCACAGAGCAGTAAATCCAGCTCCTGGCTTTGAAACCTCCCGTTACAATCCGACTCCACGGCTCGTGTTTCACCTTAGATTTCCGCTCTTAAAGTGAATCTACATATTTTTTAATCATTAACATTTTATACCAAGAGTTCTAATGAGGTCATCGGAGTCGATAACCCTGGCAACTAGCTAATCAACACGTCACCTGTTATTACCCTTCATCCTCTGCCTTTCTCTCTTCCTCCCTGCAGGTGAGGAGTTCTTGAAGATCGAGGATGAGGATGACCAGGGCTGGTGTCGGGGGATGAAGGACGGAGGTTGGGAGGGTCTTTATCCCGCCAACTATGTGGAGGTAGTCTGATCAATGTGTGTCGAATCAAAGTGACCTCGCTAAAATCTCCTACGTATGTAAGTTTTAGATTGGACGTTGGTTTATTGTTGAAGCGTCTGGATCGTCTTCCTGTCTGTGATCGTTGGAAGGTGGAAACTGTTGAAGGATTTCGACAAATGTTTAATATATACCACGTGTATACACACTCGTATCGAAGCCATATGATGAACAATGCTTAAGTGTAAAGAAACAAACGATGAGACACGGTGCTGCAATCTGCCTGCTACGCAATCTGTTATCGCTGTCGGACGTATTTGCCGCTATTAAACCGCTCGCAAAGCCTCACAAAGCATATGAAGAACGTGACGCTTATACTGTGACCATGATTAATCCAGAGAGGCCTTAAACGCGCTCGGCTCCATATTGACCGCCGAACGACTCGTATCTCTCGCCTGTTTTGTTGCTTATAGGCTCAGTCTGGCTTTTTATATTTGCGGAAATGTGTAGGTTGCCTGCCATCGATTCAATAAATCCGATTTAAACCTGTTTAATATGTATGTGGCCCGACGCTATGAGGCGGACAGATCAAACTAATATCACTGATCTGAGGGGGTTTATAAGTTACACGCCACCCAATCTGAATGTTTTGTGAATCAGACGGTCCCTGCAGGCTTGAAAGGGGCCACATAAACCTTTTATAGTTTCCTCATTAGTGGGGAACAGCAGCTTGAACTCCTGTTGTTACCATGGATCCAACGCCGTAGTTTGCACAGCAGCGCGGAGTTAAATGAGAACGACTTCCGGCCGGATTTTACGGGTTTGAGCGCGGTGGCGGCGGCGGTGACGGCGCACAAAAGGAGTATATTTAGTGATGTACTGGCAACATGACAATGATTTAGGATGTATGAGGTGAGGAACGGACAGTGAGCGAGTGGATGATGAACTTCACTTTAATTCACACTCGGGCCTTTTTCTTCTATGCTTAGGCTGCATAAAACTGTCAGAAACTTGGTCCAGAACCAGCAAATTTTACCGGAGCTTACTGCCTCGTGGACCTTGATGCAGGGCTTTAATCCCGAGGCTCAGTCCACCTTGATGCTGCTCAGCACTCTTGTCAGCCGTCACGGCCTTCAACGTTTACACCAAACTGTTTAATAGAGCTCCGTGAGGCCGGTGACACATCCGGAAATGTTTAAACGTCAGCAGTAAAGAGTAACAAAGTAGGATTTAGCAGTTGTCCCTGGATTAAAAGGCCAATTTCGTCACCATGGCGCTGTGAAATCTGAAACCTCCGTATTTGTAAAATGTCAGACTGCCCCTTTAAGATACGTTCATGTACTGTCCGTCTGAAATATCTAATCACTTTTCACCACATGTATGATGCCAAAGCTCTTCTTCTTCTTCTTCTCCTTCTTCTTCTTCTTCTTCTTCTTCTTCTTCTGCACTCTTTTCTCTGTATGTGTATGTGCTCCGGCTCTATATGTCACATTCACTCTCAGAAGCCTTGTTTTTGCAAACTCTCTGACTTTTAAAATAAAACCTGAAACTGTTACATCATCAAAATACCTGTTATTGATTACGGGATGGAATGAATCATGTGTGTGTTTGAGCTGGTGTATCACTACATCATCCTGGCCCGAGATGTAAGAACGGTGCCTGCCTGCCTGTGTGCGTGTGTGTGTGTGTGTGTGTGTGTGTGTGTGTGTGTGTGTGTGTGTGTGTGTGTGTGTGTACATGTGCTGTTACATCTACAAAGCTGTCAGCTGCCACACACACACACACACATGTTTACACACGCTCACGCTGTCAGTGTGTGGCGTGTCAAAAGAGCAGCGCCCGGGGTCAAACGCTGCTCCTCATCGCCGTCTGACATCATCACGTGGCCACCAGCCAAGCCAGCAGATCCACAACGGTGTTTGTGTTAAAAGCAGCCGGCGGAGAGAAAAGTGTGAAAGAACACAAACGCGCTGTCGAGGAAAACAGACGGAGGGACGCAGGAATGTCTGTTTCCACGGCAGCAGCGGAGATAATGATGTCACCCTGGAAGGAATTTACTCACCTGATGACAGTTTTTTCCAGCTTATAGGGGAAACAGACCCGAGTGTGATCACAAAGGACGTCTCAGCCGGGCTTTAAACCCGTCACTGTGATCCCTCCTTCTGTCAGCATCTGTCACTTGAAGAGTAAATAAGAACATAATACACCTTAGACTGCAAACAGGTGGAGTACAGCGCACTTATGTGACAGGAAGGAGATGCAGTGTGAGGAAGGAAACCCTTAGGATGAAAGACAGAAACGTTTCTCATCCTGAAACCATATCCCTCACTGTAAATATGAGAACTAACGACTTCATTTACCTTCCGAAGGCATGGAAATGGAAATGTGCTTCTTTCAAAGGATGCAGCAAACAAAATAAACAGGCAAATAAAGAGAAAACTGCAAATCCAAGATTGTGGAGAAAAGGACAAAGATCCACACACGTGTATGAGATCAAAGATTAGTGGGAACCTTAACATTTGAAGATGCGAAGAGGAAAACACAGACAGGGTACATGAAGAAGAAGAAAAAGACACTGAAGTAAAAGTGCAAGATGTCTCCACTGTATTCGAGTTAAACGACTTCATACTTTGCCGCCTCAAACTGCACTTTAGTGTGGCAAAGTGAGGCAAAGGCCGCCGGCGCTGTCATGACTCATCCCTCATCTTGTTTGGAGCACATTTATGTGGAATGACAAAGCGAGTACATGACCCGACTGCTTGTTTCCTGCGCCGGAGCGTCCTGCCAGCTCTGTCACGCCGCGCACTGTATCTTATCCTGGCTCGGCTCCATCAAAGCCCTTAGAGGGAAAGGTTATTACCAATAAAGACGCCGCCATCCTGAGTGCCCACACTAATCTTGGTTGAAGTATTTTGCTCTTGAGTGGGAGAGGACCCTCGCCAGGTGTCACTGACCCTCAATCACACTTTGATATGCGTGGAAACGACGCAAACAATGCATGATGGGAAAGTCATGAGCCTCCATTAGGGGCGCTTTGTGTAGGCGCTTGAGGTATTTGGTGGCGTCAAAGTTGTTATCAATAATGGCCGGGTCTTTGTTTTTTCTGCCCCCCCAAACACTCCCGAGGAAAACGACAGAAAGGTAAGAGAAACACCGGAAGAGAGACTTTGTTAAATGAAGTTATTATATCTTCGGTTCTGGAACAAAGACCACATGCTCATCCAATTTCCTCTCCCGTCGCATTTTAACGGCTTCCTCTACGCTTTGTCTCGGCGCTCACGTCGCTCCCACAGACTCTTCCATTCTCCTTTCTCTTTCCCATGGGAGGGAGGAAGGGGCGGAGGGGAGGAGGGGAGGAGGGGTCTCTTCCCTCTGCCCTTCATCACAGCACAGTCCCCATGTGACCCCCCCTTCCCCTCCCGCCGCCCCGCTTCATCCACTCACTCCCCCCTCGCTTACTCTCCTCTGAATAAGCTATTTACTTCCATTTGGACCTCAACACAACAACTCTCAGAGTGAATTGATTGCCCCTTTCCTAGGTCGCGGCTGAGTGTGGAGCGCTCATTTGCATTCATCCGGGCCGGCTCCTTTTATTCTGTAGGTACAATGCGGACGCACCAGCATTAACAGTGGCTTGTTTGTCAGGATAATTATGAGTGGAAGCTCATTTGCATGTTAATGATCCGAAACGATATTCAATTTGACGCCGTGCGGACTGAGCCGCCAAACGCAAAGCGGGCAGCGGTGCGGCCTATTGATCTTTGTGAGGTCGACATGTGCGTGACCCCTCAGACTGAGCCGTGTGAGCCGTGAGAGGAGACACAGTGGAGGAGAGAGTTTGTTCATGAACTCACAGCAAATTAGTGTTTGTGTTGATGCCGCTCGTTTCAATCCTGCATCCTGCTCAGGTCACATGGTATTCTCCTATTTAGTGAAGCAAGTAATGCGTTATTAATGTTACCCTGTGCACCAGCAGAGGGCGCTAGGAGATCAGTGTACTCAGGCTCTCAGCAGGCCTGTGTCAGGGAGAAATATGCACGCGGGGATGGCAGCATAATGGGAAAATGTCTTTATTCCCCCATCTCTCATGTGGTGACAGGCAGAACTTTGGGTTGCCATGGCGAGCGCTGCTGCAACAGGACCATAATTAACGGCGCCACAGAACTTGCTTCAATGACTCATTACATTTGGAGAAGTTAATGAGGAAATCACACAGCTCCTCGAAGGCAAACGACTCCTGGTATGTGTGTAATGTGTGTAACGCATGATGAATGCACGAGACGTTACAGTGCAGAGCTCATGATGAGAGCGTGATCGGAGAACCCAGCGTGTGTACCTGGATGACTCTGTGTGTGAGTGTGGGGCGAGTGTGTGCGTGTGTGTGTGCGTGTGTGTGTGTACAGATGCTAGGGAGCGTGTGTGTGTTTGTGTGTGTGTGTGTGTGTGTGCAAATGCTGGGGCGAGTGTGTGTGTGTTTGTGTGAATAACATTGTGTTGAAGGAATGAGTCACCTCCTTGTCAGGCAGACATAAAACATATGAACATTTTCTCAGGCTGTCACACACACTCCCCTGCTCCTTGCTCCAGATGCACACTCTCTCTCTCTCTCTCTCTCTCTCTCTCTCTCTCTCTCGCCACCGCCACCTCTTTCCAGTTTTCTTCCTCTCTGTGAGCACAGTGCTGCCCTGGGGAAGCTCCTGTCACAGTTAAGGGCCGTCTGAGGTCCATCACAGGGGAGTTTACCAAGCGGCCAAGAACACAGGTAAAGAAAAAAAAATTAAAGAAAAAAAAAGCCGGCCCAGCCACCTGCCAAGAGCACTTAGACCTAAACTGTCTCTTGCAATACGTCTGGAAGATGTCTGGAAAATCCCACTAGACTCGCTCCCTTAAACAACGGCCGCCAGTGTGTCGCCTCCCTCCGGATTGGAAATGGAGGCGAAGCGACGGCCGGCATGTCAACGCCATCACACAACAGCGGAGAGGCCTCGTCACAGTCAACCGCAGGGAGCCACGACCTGCAGGAGGGCCTAGCCCGTCAGCCAGCGGCGGGGTCGTCAAAGGAGAAATGGAGGTTTGCATGTGTACGTTTCATTTTAAAACGCCCCAAAATAATGAGCAATCAAGATAATGGTTATTCTAGCGTTTCAATTAGCCTAATTAAAGAGAGGGCAGTGGGCTACTCAGAAGGATGGCAAGTGCTACGGGACAGTGTGTGTTTGTAGGTGTGTGTGCGAGTGTGTGTGAGAGAGAGAGAGAGATAGGAAGACTCTCCAAGGGCTTCAGCTGGAACACTGCATCAGCAGTCAGAGTGAGGAATTAACCCTTTGCTTCCTGCCCTTTTTCTTTTCACAGCCTGAAGCGGATGACACAACACAATCTGTCCATCCGACCGGGCTGCCAGAGCAGATCAGGCAGTCGCACAGCTTCTCCATCTTTCCACCATCGATCATTTATATCACAGACACACACACACACGCTCGGAGGGCTGCACCACCTCAGTCACACACACGACAGCGCAGGATGAAGGTTTTGTTTACTTGTTAATAGAAACCCGAAACGTAAAACCGATACGCACCAGTGAGTCGGACGTAGTGTGTGTGTGTGCGTGTATGTGTGTGTGTGCATTCATGTGGCGTTTGTTGCATGGGTGTGTGTGGGAGAGGCTGGCAGTGAGAGAGTTAAGCGTAAGTTCAGCATCCCAGTCTGACAGTGAGAGCCAGATGGTCATGTAGAGCACTTACAGTGACATCGACCTACACAGCTCCCCCTGCTGGAACACACACACACACACACACACACACATACTCATTTGCATTCAAACACACACACAACCACACACACACACACATCCCTGGCAGATAACAGTGGCTGTGATTCCCAGGTCATTTAGCCGCCCCCCCCCCCCCCAACCCCCCCCCCCCTTCCCTCAACATCCTCTCCTCGTCAGCTCACTTCCTCCCTCTTCATCTCCCTCGGTCTCAGTCTGATGGCCAGCATTAATTGGCTGCTGTCTAATTGCCGCTCGTTAGCTCGAGTAACCAAACATGTGAGACGCAGCAGAGAAACAAAAACCTTCCTCCTGCTCTGAGTTGTAAAAATTCCCACTCCAAAGCCTCCTGGCTTCCTCTGAGGCTTTCACTTTGTAGCGCTCGGGCGAAAATGAAACGCACGAGGAAGACGGGGACGAGCGAGAGGAAGCAAAGGTTCAATGCCGACTCAAACGAACACAAAATGTTCCCGATATAATGAAGTCACGGTTAGAATTCACATCAGAGCAGCTGTCAAGTTTCACAAAGGAAATCAGACTCTATTGTGAGCCGGTTCAGTAGACTAGAGCAGATGATTGTACTTTTGCACGCTCATCCATTCACTGACCAACAGCCCAGTTTCATCTGTACACAATCACCTTCACCACTTGTGATGCAAAAAAAGAGGCTCCACACACTCCCTCACTGGTGCCCTGGAGTGTAAGCTCTGTAGTCTGCCTCCAAGTGCACACCACAGAACAGTGGAGTCAGCAAGTCAGAGTATTGGGACAGAAGCTTTTGTCTCACCTTCTTTTTGTTTATCCTCTGAAGAGCTGGAGACTCGGAGGTTCAGACAGCTGCGACCGGGGCTGACGAGCTGAGACGAGCGATCACATGACGCCCCGTGCTGTCGCCTCCAAAAGGACCGGAAACAAAAGTGTCAGGTGATAATCAAACCCTTTTCTGATTCAATGTAAACAGAAATTGATTCGCTTTATCGGCTGCTGATTGGATTGTACCGGCAACTGAGTGCACATTAATCTGCACACAAGCACAGACACACAAGTCTAAAAATGCTTATGCGAACTAATTATGCATGCAACTACCCACCCACCTGTACTCACACACACACACACACACACACACACACACACACACACACACACACACACACACACAAGTATCCAAAGGCCACCCCCTCCCCCGGCCACCTCCAGTTGGCATTTGGCAGCTTCTCTATATTTGGGTTGTGTCCCTCTCTACCACCCGGCCTGCTCAGCTCCCCTCCCTATTTAATCTATCTCAGAAAAACCTCAGGGGTTTAATTCCTCTCTCTAGCCAAAGTGCTTTGCTGGCATGGCAGCCAAATCCATACACAAGGAGTGCATCAAGCTTTAAAGTGGACATCTCAACAGCGGAGCAGTTTAGCCAAAGTGACGTGATATATAAACCATAGTGCATCATCGTGGGATGGGGAAAAAAACAACAACAAAAATCGTCTAGGATTCCTGCTGTCCTCAGGGGGAAGTGGTGAACTGTGGTGAGAAACACTCAAGATGGAGTGGAGTACACACACACACACACACACACACACACACACACATACACACACAGGGTGAATACACACACAGGGTGAATACACACTCTCAAACCTTGTGACATGCCAAGAAAATTATTTACTGTTCAAGAGCAGGTCCTAAATGATTAGATTAGTCTCCTGGCTCCACGGCTCCTGTAGAGAGAGACGGGATGGGATGAAACATAACTTAGGGATGGAACACCGGAGACGACGCACGAATAAATATGAGAGAGAGAGAGAGAAAGAAGGAAGAGAGGGAGAGAGAGAGAGAGAGAAAGTTAGGTCTGACTTGACACTTAAATATAACAAGACTTTCAGCCTCATTCTGACCTTCAAATAAATGCTTCATCTCTGTACTTATTTGTCCCTTAAAGGCCAAATTCAGCAGAAGATTCAACGCCGCGCTTGCTGAAACGACCAAGTGGCACCTGGTTAAGATGACTCTCTCTCTCTCTCCCCCCCCCCCCCCCCCCCCACCTCCATGTGACTCACCGGAGGACTCTGAGGGTCCTGACCTGAACACAAACTACATTCAGTGCATGTGCAAGAAACGACTCAACCCATGAGCCTCTGCTGGCACAGCGGCTGGACCTCGCTGAGTTCGCTGGAGGGTTTTTTACCGCCAGATGCTGCGACCAACTGGCTCACAACAGCACAGAGAGGAAGGGATGCTGAGTTCTCTTCTCTTATTTCCTTTGACGGTAGTGGGCGACGAAAGAAAGAAAGAAAGAAAGAAAGAAAGAAAGAAAGAAAGTTGGGTAGAGAAGGAACAGCTTCATGAGATAAGAGTGAAAGTAGAGGCAGTGGGTGACAGGTGAGGAGGAGTCACAGCAAAAGAAAGCAAAGAGAAGCAACGGATGAGAGCGATAGAGAGACAGACAGACAGAGAGAGAGAGAGAGAGAGAGAGGTGTAGGCGACTGGTCCTATGAGACAGTTGTCATGGCAACAAGTGATCATGACGGGGTGAAGAATGATCAGAGAGGAAAGCAAACACATAGAGAAGATACATAATTGGTTTTGACATGAAATGTTGCATCAGGACTCCTTCAGAATGCGTGGAGTCGGCGTTCGGTCATCCAGAAGTTTGGCTTTAAAGTAAACTGACGGAGGATGAAGAGTTATACATAATGTTCCATTAGCTGCTTTAAACACCCAAAGTATATAAAACAAACTCAATTATAACTGTTGGCTCGCTGAACATCTCATCCACGGAGGTGAGAAGGCGGCTGAAGCCCGACTCCGATCCTTAATCTCCTGCTGTGCCTCGTCCTCCCGTGCACACAAGAGCCATCGAGAACTCTGAATCTGAAGCCACAAATGCAAATCTGCGCAAACGCAACCGAGATGTCTCGTGCTCGATACGGAGCCAACAGGATAACACGGCTACCTCAGGACGGAGTGCGAAGGGACTTTGGAATGGTGTCAAACTACTGAGGTGTGACCAAGAAAAGCCTGGAGTTCTTTGACAGATGGCGAAGCTACAGATCGACTTTGCGCTCTGCATTTTTAGAGCTTTCCAAATGTTCAAAGACGGTAAGAGTCGGCGCCTGGAGGGAACGTTGCAGATATATGACTTAATCCTTATATTCATGAAGCCGCTTTGGAATTTGTTCAGCAGTGTGTATCTGTATTATGTCCGCTGTATATGGCAGCATCATGTTTGCACCATAGTGTGAAGTCGCCTTGTATTCCTTAGCTGTTACATGAAGATGTTTGTTCAGCTTCGCTTTAAATATAGAAGCAGACACCATATCTCCAAAAGGTTGTCCTGATGAAAGGTCAAAGTTCATATCAACCAATGTTAGGGATTCTTCCCTTGTATCTGACAATCTAACATCCAAACTGCCAGGATGAACCGGCCAAATCGACTCTGCTCCATGTTGGAGCCCCAGGCGAGGCCTCATCGGCTCCATTTAAGCCTTCGCCAGGACTAAAATCAACTAAATTCCTGTGTTCTCGTCCCACAAAACCTTGACGGAAACCATTAGACTTAAACTCAATGTCAAACCGAAGCCAGCCGGCCGTCGCCCACCTACTCTGGTGGCACTGGAACAGCTGAAAGCATTCACCCTAATTAAGGAGACACCGCTGAAAGCAATCGCTGTGATGAGAGTATTTGGAAACAGAGTGTCATGGCTCCTGACTCAGTCTGCACTTTGAAGTGTGCTGACGTCTCTATTTTTGTCCCTCTTCAGTCGAGCTCTGAGGAGTTCTAACTCAGAGAGGATCCCTGATCCATCACACCTGAGGGTCTTTTTACTCTTAGTTAGACAGACAACAACAGTTATTTTACCAGGGGACACGTTGTGTTTTGCTGGAGACGTTCACGACTTCTCTATGTTGTGTCTTGTTGGTACAGATGGGACAAAAAACTTGGCGAGATATAGGGAACTTTGAAAACGAGGTGTCTGTCCCCTCTGGCACGCGAAGACACAGTGGACAGATACAGAGACGAGTCAGTAAGTAATGTCTGTGTCTCTCTTACTTTGCCAAAGGGGACAAGTCCTCCTCCTCTTTAGCCTTAAAGTTGCCGACATGGCTTACATCCGAAAACAAATACTGCAGGAAATTTATGGAATTTTCCTCCACAGCGGCAGAGGAAGCTTCTCTGACAAAATCGCTGTCTCGACAATTTTGAGCTGCATATGCGCAGCGGGAGCCGATGACCTGCAGCTTTCCTTGACACTTTTCAGAGGGCAGAGCCATGCAGGGACAGAGATGGATGGAATTGGTCCCCGGCTCCTTTGATGATGAAGTAAACACAACAAACGTGTCTTGACTTACTTTAGGTAACTGCAAAGTTCAAAGAGACAAGCTTCTGTGAAGTATTGCCTCAGTGTTAACGGGTCAACATGAGAGGAAAACCAGGGACGCCCCCCCGGGTTCATCCTGCTTCATGGATCACCGTTTAGGTTTTAACGATTTGGTACGTGAACTTTGCAAGCGGGACAGATTCATTCTCTGCAGTAATAAACAAACGCTGCTTTACTGCTCAGTACAGCATGAAACTGTTGCTGAAGCTACATTCCTGGTGACATTAATTCAATTATGTCATTGGTTTTCCATTAACACCTGCTCCAACATCACCGGCTGGGGTGCAGCCAGGAACTACAGCATGTTTCAGAAAGTGCAGCGGCAATTTAATGAGAAGCCATCGGTCACGGCAACGCAACTGTAGGAGCAGAGGCACGATCCTGATGCACAAAGGACACGAAGAAGGAAGGAAGAACCACCGGGACGCATTTTCCGTTGAATTTGGTGAAGTGGACTGCTGCTAATGAACCAAAGTGAGTCGCCCTGACGCATCAGGACACCCAGCTCCAGTTTAAGCTTTCTTATGGACTTAACCTTTATGAAAGGGCACAAATCTTCATCCTGCAGTGATCACAGAAGCTGCTCTTGAAAGTCAACCACAGGTGTCAGCACGAATGGCTGCAGGTTCTCATCTGCTGCTGCTTTGTTGTCAGCCGGTGAGTCCTGATGCGACGCTGAAGACAGCAGCTACGTTTGCATGCGCATAGTAGCCTGGCTGAGGTCTGCAGTTCATCTAAGACTCTAGACTGAACCAGGATAAATATATATGAACTGCGACTCCACTGACTCAACTGAATCGCTCATATTGGTCTGCATTCTTCACTGAAAGATCTTTATCACAGCTTTGGCACCTCGCTGGACTCTTGAGAGGTAGCAGGTTTATGTTCATATGTTGTCAGAAAGTGCAGCAGAATGTCACAAGAAATGACCTCGTCTTTAACCAGACTAAGCTTAAATGGATTAAGATCAGTCAGACTTTGGGGCGCAGTTACATGATCATATCTCGGCCCGACTAATGCTCGTTGTCGGGCTACTATCGGAACCATCGCTGTGCACGTAAAACTTAAACGTAGCTACTGACTAAAAGACACCATTACATCTTGATGATCGTGTAGCTCACCGCTCTCCACCCAGAGGCAATTCCCAGAGTAACAACAAAGAAACAATTGCAAGTTTAGCAATAGCCAAGAAAGTCCCAGCAGACCCCTCTGACGCCACGCACCACTGCCTCCTGATGCCTCCTGCAGGTAAACCAATTACACACATGACTGTACCATCTCCAAATTGTTAGTTTGGTAAAAAGTTCAATAAGCCTGGGAGATAATAGAATTAGAGTGCAGGGAGACTGTGGCTGATTTGGTGCCGCACAATGTCTTTGCTCCCTGAAGGGTCATAGAATCTAAGATGAGCTCAAGTTCATTTCAATAGCAACTTTCTAGAACAAGCGTATGCGATCTGTTGACGATCTATCAGGGGTTTGATTGAGTTTGACCGCAATGGGGACAATCGGATGTGTGATTGTGTACATGTTTAGTAGTGTGTACTGATTGTGATTTTCATCGTCCAAAGTAAAGGAGCTTTCAGTCTCTCCTCTCCTCTCCTCTCCTCTCCCTTCCTCTCCTCTCTGTCCCCTCCCCGTGTGTCCCTGTCCTCTTGTGTTGTGCGTCTCAGCCTCTCTCTGTGCTCTGCTGTGACAGTGAACAGAGGTCACTGTTTACTCTCATTTATCAGTCAATCATCGCTCACCACAGGGTTCCAAACACAGCCGTTTTTCCATCCTACCCTCTCCTCTGACTATCGCCGCTCCTATGATGATGAAGTGGGCAACAAAATATGATAATATGATGGCAATGTGCACATTCATTAAACTGGGTTTGACATTTACCCCCTATTTAATTAGATTTACTGCCTTGACATCAAATCCTATGCGTTTCTAAAAGCAAATAAGGGACGTCTAAAAATATATTATTTCACCAACATAGGCGATATAACATCCGGCCAGTGTGATTCATCCTGAGGGAGACGGGCCTCCTACATATTCTGTTGTCTGACTGCTACTTTGTTGGATACAAGGATCGCATAGATTCCATTATTTTGTCAGTGTCATAAATTTAGCGATATAGATCAGTGAACTATCTGCTTACAGGAAACCGCCTCTCCCCTCCATGTGACCTTATGTGGAAAGGGCTCAGAAAGACATCTCCAAATCTTTTCTTTTGATCTTTGCCTTCCATTATCAAATTTGGATTCACTTAAGCCCAGGCAGTACCAAGTGCGTCGCCATGCCGAACTTATCTGATGCCTGTAATGAGGATTTCTATGAATAAATAGTCTCAGCCTGCTGCCTAAAACATGAAATTACCAATATTTTGAGGTAGATGCATCTCAAATTTCCATACCAACCTGCTTGTTAAGGTCTGGATGTTCTCTGCTGTCCTAGGTGTTATTTTGCTACAGTCTGAGCCAATGAGTTATTTATCATTCATCAGTCTGCTGTTTTCAAACATTAAGGTCCCATCTCTGTGAGCTTCAAAAGGAGAGCATCTATTTTCACCTGAACATGTTTAATGGATTACTTTTTTTCATACCTAAATCCCTGTTACAGCAATTTCTGACCCCTGTTCTAACTCTTCCAACACAAACCGCTGCTGCATGTTTCACCTGTGAAGTTCCCAGTCAAACTCAATGGGATTCATCTGGGTTAGGGTTGGGAGGATTTAAACACAGGATGCTCACGTGTTGGTGTGTAGATTGGTGGTAAAGAAGGACCATGAAAAGAAATATCAACAAACATTTGGATGTTATTGCTTATTTTTGATCCTCTGATCTGTTTATTCTTGCCCCTGCATATGCCATCTAAGCAGGAAGTAACTCTCATTTATGTAGATTGCGCAGCTGTTGGGTCTGTGTTGTTGAGGAGACAATCATAAATATCATAAACTAAACGCATTCCATCTACTCATAAATCAGAAGAAGGAAGTTGTGAATGTATAAAGTTTAAAATGGGTTATTAGAAGCTTTAGAGCCTCGTAAATGTGTTCAATTGAGTCCCATTCACTTTGATTGGGAGCTTCGGAACAAAACCAGTTTGTCTCAAAATCACAAGCCGGCGCTGTTTCGTTCGGAGCGATTACGACGGAGAACACACAATGTGAAGAAAAAAAGAAAAAGCCGCAAACTCCCAGTTTAACCCCACATGAGAGTGATCCAGTGAAGAGGAGGGGGGAGGATGAAGACTGCTGCAGATTAAGTCTTTTCCAATAATCATCACATTTTCACTCATACAGTAACTTGTGGATTATCAGTGTATTATATAAGAGAACCTAGTGCTCTTTTCAAGTGGCTGCAGCTCGGCTCCTGTCAGCTTTCAGTCTAGTGGAGAAGGAGAAGGAATCACACTGGCAGCTTGGTAAAAGCTGCCAGTGTGAAGCTGCTCATCGTATGAAAAGGCCATTTGTCTCAGTGACATGACAGTTCATACAACAACATGAAGAACATATCAGGCAGAGACAGACGGTGTAGGAATTCAATACATAACATTTATCGAAGTATAATGGCCATGCAGAGACGGTCGCTGTGGACCTGGAAGAACTCACAAGGCGTTTGAGCAAAAGAACAGACTGTTCAGAGGGTCCATTCATTATGGCAGGAAGCCCGTGTGCAGTGAACATCTTGAGGGGCAGAGGAATGACTTTTCTTATGTAATTGCTCAACTTGGCACTGATTCAGCCGCAAATAGAGCAGAAACCCTAATGTTAATGGGAGTTCCCACGTCTTCAACCCATCAACCCTCCCCACACAGGCCACAGTGTATCATTTAATCAGGTTTAAGCTGATAGGCTGCATCTTGTTGATGGATGTGATTTTAAACAGACTTGGGCATCTGTTTCTACCGTAACTGTGGATGTTAGACACACACACCCCTGGTAAATTTTCTCACTGCTCTCTCTATTCAATCAATCACCGAAGTACTCATTTTAGCTCCCTACCCGCCCCCTGGGAAGGAGTTGAGGACCCAAAAAGGCACCCTGAGGGACACCACACGAAATAGGTGCGCTCTTTAAACCAGATCTGGACCTTTTCTGGCCTGAACATGGAAGCTCCTAATTATCCTGCAAGTGATGTTACCATAAAGCTGAGGAACATTTTTATGTGCCCCCTCTCTCCTCATACGAGGCCTGGAGGAATATCATAATCTAATCATTGGTCCAATAGCACCATGTCTCACTCTAACGAGATCATGGCCCCTGTATACCTCAGATACTCTTCTCTTTCAGATTTTCCTGGTAAACACACACACACACACTCACACTCACACTCACACTCAAACACTCACACACACACACACACACACTCACACACACACACACACGCACACACGCACAAACAACAACAGGCGAAGAGCCATGTCCTGTTTTGGCTCAGAGCCGAAACACATTGGCCCTCTATTCCATCTCTGCTCTCAGCTGTATGACGTCCAAGCAACACCTCCTCCTCCTCCACCTCACACCCCCTTCACACCTACTCGTTCCAATCTCAGGGATACGACCATAAAAAGGAGTAACATTTTATGTCCCCCTCCACCCACAAACCGCCAACACCAAGGCCAAGGAGTATTATTATGCGATCAGAACTTCAATAAGATGAAACAAGATCCCGGGCTCTGTAACCTATGTACCCAGGCTTTAACCACCTTAGCCCCATCATACCCTATCCCCCAAATACAAACACTGGTACACTCCGTCTCCTCCTGTCCCTCAGTCTCTATACACAGCCCACATACATCAGTATGTCTTTAGCACTGGCCGGGCTGCACAGGCAGTGAGAGGAGAGAGAGTATTAGTATTCAGAGCACAGACAGAGAGAGAGAGAGAGAGAGAGAGAGAGAGAGAGAGAGAGAGAGAGAGAGAGAGAGAGAGAGAGCACAAGGAGGGGGGAAATATAAGAGAAGAACACAGGAAACAGGAGGGAAAGAGGGGAGGAGAGAGAGATCATATTGTTCATTTCTCCCTCTCTGGCTGCATCCCGGTTTGCGGGGCTTACTGCTCGTCTTGGAGGGGGAGGAGGGCAGAGAAAGAGGGCGGAATGTCCCTTTACAGGCGCCGCCGCTGACTAAAACACGGGAGCAGATCGTAAATCTGAGCTACGGACGGAGGCAGACAGTGGATCCTGCATCGCCAAGGTAGGAGGACGTCCCTTTTGTTACTGTAGCCTGTATGCATGCGGGGCAGCGAGCGGCGGTGTTCGCGTTATTCGCATCCGGCTCCTTTCATCCCGCATCCCGCACCGGCCAGAGCCGAGCATCCCCGAGCCCCGGCGGCTCTCTGCCCGCGGTCCACCTACGGATGATTTGTGCAGCAGCCTGGTGTTTGTGTTTCCGTCGCTCGGTCTGTGTTTGGAGCATATAGCGGGCTGCATGATGTGTGTGTGTGTGTGTATATGTGTGTATGTGTGTGTGTGTGCAGGCGGCACTACGGCACACATACCGGTCGGGTGTGTGTGTGTGCACATTTTGAGTGGTTGAACGTGGCCGTGGATGAAAGCCGTCAAAGCCTCATCTTTGATTTAACTTTCCTCCGTGAAAACGCTATGAGATATACAGTACTAGACTGTGGCGGTGGCGGGCGCGCACACGCACGCACGTACACACAGAAGACAGGTTGGCGTACGTAAGACGTGCGTAATGCCTCTCCACCCTCATCCACACCCCGACCATCCCACCCCATCCCAAATCTAGCCCGCCTCTCCGGCACCATAGGACACGTTCATGCAAACAGCAAAACCCCACTGACAAACACACACACACACACACACACACACACACACACACACACACACACACACAGACACACACACACACACACATACACACACTGACTCACCCACTCTCTCATAGCAGGAGGTGAAGAATGAAGTGATGGCGGTTGTTGTCTCTGTGTGTATGTGTGTGTGTTTGTGTGTGTGTGTGTGTGTGTGTGTGTGGCTGTCTGTAAATAGGTAGCTCCACTGCCTGTGCAGGAGACAGGAAGAGCAGCACCAGCACACCGGTGTTCCTGGCCATCCTCCCGCTCCTCGCTCTCCTTCCCCCATGTTATGGATAATTTAGACACTTCCAGCTCTACACCATGGCCGAGTGGTGGGACGCCGTGGCAGCCATCGATGGTGTGTGTGTGTGGGAGACTGAGCTGGAAATAGGCGAGCTGAAGGGAGCCGGCCAGTTTGTGGCGAGGGTGCATGTCCGCGGGGGGTTTGATTGCATGTTTATGGAGATATATGGTCCTGAGCAGATATTACAGCCCGAGCTCTACCTCCTCCTGTTATTTATTTGCTGAAAGAGTGTCCAGGAGCTATTATAGGACGGGCTAAATTGGAACAACCTCGAGGCTGAGGCTCAGCAAAGCTATTACCTCTAGTCAATAGACATTAATACCCCCGTGCTCAATCTTGGCCTCATACGGCAGCGTGTCTGTCCCAGCGAAACACAGCACCTCTCCTCTCTAGTAACCAAAAAGATGTGTTGTAGTCGCCCTATCTGTTTCCCCGCACGCATCAATCCGTCACAGGCCAATGAGCAGCGGGCAGAAATGATAGCACCGTCTCAGACAGACATCGCTGTGGCCTCGAAAGGAAGTGATGCAAAAAAAAAAGGAGAGGATGTGCCAGCGGCGGCGCGGAAAGGTCACGACCTCTATGAATCAGGGATTGTCCCCGTCGAATGGCGGATGATCTACGGCGGGTGCAGGTACAGGAGTACATTGATTTGAGGTGGTGCAAAACACGATACGCCACAGCGGGGTACAACAGAGCAGACGGCATCAAAGTATCCAGCAGAGAGAGGAGCAGGTAGCCGAGTCGAGTCACAGAGCAACAGAGAGGCTGAGAGGCAGAGCGGAGATGACAAGTTTGTGGGCAAATGTTGTTGAGGTGTAGACGCGGGGGCGTGTGAAATCCATTGAAACGCCGAGGCTAATTCGCTGAACAAAAAAACAGCGTCAGGAAGCATTCAGGGCAAAGATGAGAGGTTTCAGCTAAAGATGTCTTCCAGGTACAAACAGAAAACAAAGCAGCACAACGGCAGATGGGAAGATTCCGTGAAATCCCAGTGAAACATCTTATTAGGTAAATCTAAAGGATTAGCCGCTGTTGACTTCAGACACATTTGTAGTCGAGCGCGGCGGGAATCTGACGCGTTAATGTGCTCGTTTCCCCATGAAACTAGCACACGATTATCAGTAATAAATAGTTCTGTGATAGATTAAGTGGATAGGAGGAGAGTGGAGGAGAAGTGTAGTGATGAGCTCAAACCTAACCAGTCGTTAGGTTTGTTTGTTGTGTGTGGAAAAACCCCAAATGAATACCGAAACTTCCTCATGGCTAATAATAACAATCAGAGCTGTAGGAAGTGAAGTGGAGCTCACGTTTGACTTTCGTTTAACGTCATGCAGAAGGCTGTGCAGAATGAAACTTGAAGGCCAAGGGATGATGATGATGATGATGGGATCCAAGTAAATGGCAGGTTTGTGTTGAAGGTCTGAAGTGCCTGAAGGTCGCCTTAAAGTCGCCATTCCTCAGCGATTCAACCGCTAGATACAGATTTCGTGCACAGATTTCAGATTTCCTTCAACCCCTTTTGGGTTTTCCAAAATCAAAAATCTTATCCATGCTTCTGGGATTTCTCCTCATTTACAGTTGTTTTTGTCTGAATTTTGGAGCGAGGAAGCAAATTCACCATCGGACTTCTTGAATGAGGAGTGCTGAGCTGAACAACATGAGATCCAATAAAACCGCATCCCCAAAAAAATGAGAGAGGGAGCATCCGATATCGAATAAATATTTATTGGTGTGTGTCCCGGCAGCACGGAGTCGTTGTTATTCTCCTCACACTTCGGTCGGGCTTCCTCGCTTTAATCCGTATTGGATTTGTTGCATTTCTTTAGCGCCTTGCACCTTTGGGCGTCCCCGACTCGCTCCATCCCGTGCAAACACAAGAATGATCCCTTCATTATGAGAGGATACAAACATAAATGCCTCATCTGCTTTATCGCCTTTAAGCTAGATTGAGGATTTAATGGCTGGACTGAGCGATTACAAATGAGATATTAGGCTGCCGCCGCTTGTGCCCACAGTGATGGAAGGTCAAGGTAGAGTAGTCAAGTTTCTGAAGGCGAAAGTCGACTTGTCGGTTTAAATGCGAATCGCCTGCCGTGGATTCTGTTAAATGTTAGGCGTTCACGGCTGCTTCTCTCTCCTCTCTGTGACATTAAGATCAGACGTCCACATTACGCCAGCGCTCTGTTATCTCGTCCTCTGCTCCGTCTTGTGTTTCATGTACGTTATGTACCATGAGGCTTCCCGCTCTAGGCCACTGGTATGCGTGTCCTCCTGCTACGCTCTCTGTCTCGTATCGCTCTGACTTCTTTCTCTGTGATGAAATTCGAGAACATCTCTGTCTCGGCCTCTGTCTCCTGTCTCAACGTAACACGTCATGCTTTTGTAAACATCAGCCCCTCCCCCATATAGGAGCTGAAACACGACACGTCATTATCCTACGCATTATTATCTATTGGGTTTATTAAACTGGCCACAAAATCCATAATTCACCTCAGTTTTATTGCAGTATTTTCTAAATGTGCCAGTTTCCATGATCCATTTTTCAACTGCCAACTTTAAATTGTGCAAAAGCAGGTCAGTGGAAACCCGACGAGTGTCTCTCTTGCTTGTTCATCCTTGCAGGACTGAACTAGCAGGTGGCCTCGCTGGCTTCCACTTCACTCATGCCCCCGTCGCCCACTGCGCCTGGGGTCGGCTCGACTCCTGGATGTCTGCTGGAGGTTTTTTAGCCCACCGAGATTTAGCACCAGATCTCCAGCTCCTCCTCCTGTGATTGGTCGCTGACCTCTCCCCCTCGCCCGATCCCTCTGGTGTCTGACCTGTGATTGGATGGGGATGACACGGTTCTCGTCCTCTGTTCTGAGTGGGGTGATGGGACTGTGACCTTGAACGCCTCTGTTTGCCACTTAGTGACCTTACTCGCTCACTGGTCTGTGTTGTGGCGCGTTTGCTCCTTTGGAATATTGATTCCAGGGAGAGCAGCGGTCAATGGAGCCTCTCTGGGAGGTTGTGTGTTGCTTTGTGCATTTTTGGAACATTGAGGTGGATTATTTACCTTCTTGTCTCAGGAGACGCATTTATCTCTGCGTAACCAGCTCCTGTAAATATTTAGCTTTCAGTAAATGGCATCCTCAGACCCGTTGATTACCATTGTTGTGTTGTGCTGTGTCACCATCATTCTTTCCTGCCCTTTTCTGCTCCATTTTTCCCTCCTTCCTTATCCGTCTGGCATCCACGTTAATGTCAGCATCTCCCTCAGTCCTCTCCCTCCATCTTTCCCTGTCTACGCATACACAATCCCTCTCTCCGTCTGGCCGTCCTCCCCATTCCTTCCTCACTCCCCTCTCCCCGTCCCTCCCCCTCCCTCCCTCCCTCCCTCCCCCCCTCTCCCTCCCTTCCTTCCCTCCCTCCCTCCCTCCCTCCCCATGCTCTCACTGGCATTTTAGGCAGCCACTTTTGTGCCAGACAGCCATTCCTCAGATTGAGACATCCTGGGTTTTAAAGTCACTCAGACAGATTTACTATCTTAATGGGTGGGAGTGGAGGAGGCAGAGGAGAGCCTACGTTTGGATGTTGAGTCTGGATGGTGTTTTGATTCACTAATTTCTGACTCGTTCATGCAACAGGCGTAAGTGAGACGGGCAGATATATTCACTTTATGCTATCCGAGCTGTCTTTGGACTGACAGGCTATTTTAAAGTGACCATCAACTCTTCATGCTAGACCGAGCGCCAACAAGAGTGCTTCTGTCCACGAAAAGTCGGGAAGAGAAGACCAGAGAGGGACAACCAGCCCCCCTCTTGTTTGGGGTCTCGGTTCAGAGTGGAATATGCCTTTGCCTAATGCGGTGATTGATTGATGGCTGGGAGACAGATGGACACATAAGGAGCACTTTTCCCGGAGAGGTGCCACTCAATGCACAAAGACTGACGCTGACATTTCACAGAACAACATACATCAAATGATCAATAGTTCTTCCTCTGCCTGACGAGGCACTGCGCTCGAGAAAATAGGGCCGCCAAGCAGGGGCTGAGAAGCGACGAGATGCCCCACCTCTCACCACCAGCGTCGTTTTGATTTGTTTTGCACTGCGGCCTAAACAGGAGTCTTACCAGGACAATTCAATACCAAAACATATGTATTATTAGACACAACTTTGCATAAACTCCCTCAGCGGTAGTCCCTGCAGACACACCGTGACTCTGAGAAACTGGAATTTGGGCATTGACCTGCTTTTGTTTAGACAGAATGAGTTCAAAAATAAAGATGATATGCTGAAGAAATCTAGTTTCTTTTGGATCAAAGCACAAGCTTTAGCGCTTAACACGTCTGAGTCTACTTACCTCTCAAGGTAGTCCTCCCCACGCTTGCGTTTCAGTTCATCGGCACCTTTGGTTTGTTTCCCTTTGCATAGTGCGCCTGCTGCATTGATCGATTCCTGTTGTTTTCCAGGTGATGTTGGAGCCCTGTGAAAGACGCTCCAGAAGTCTGACAGTGAATCGCAAACCCCGCTGATGTATCGGCAAGAGAAAGGAAACCAATTCATTCCGCCGATTGCTCTCGGAGCCAGATGACTAAGAGCGAAGCTTCTTTTCTCAACTCGGAGTGGAGAAAAACGAGCCACTTGTTTGCAGTCTCTAAAGCATCAGGAGTTAAAGGTTATGTATGCACTCCAGGCATAATTCTGCATACCTCAGCCAAATCTGTCTGCAAACAAAACTTAACTTGAAGACTGACCTCGCTCCGGCTAACAGATTCGTCATGGTCCATTACCTCAAGATTCAAGTTCAATAAAGGTAAAACACACAAAACAAAACCTTTATGTCATCATTAAAGCAAAAGTGATGATTGAATGTGTCGCTGATTTCCCCTCAGTACAGTGGAGCTGCATGAAAGGAAGCACACTGACCTTCATCTAACCTTGGCAGATTGGTGTAGGTGTTTGTTGCATTTCCAGATTGGACAGACCTTTACAAAAAGACGCCAGGACCCAGCGTCCATCTGTCTCTGTGTGTGTCTTCCTTCAGAGAGCTTGTAATGACTTAATTACATGCTGGTTAATGAAAACAGTCCTTTAATTTACAAGATGGTTCCGAGTTTGGAAGATTTGTGTGCTGGTCAATTTTAGAAACAAAAATCATTCATGTATCCCCACGAGATCATCGACTGAAGGAGCCGAGCACTTAAGGTTTACAACATATTGAATACTGAGCAACAACAATGACATTTAATCTTTGGGGTCTACCTTTACATCTATGCTGCTTCTACTGACCCGTACTGCAGCACCGCTATGCACATGGGACAAAGAGTGAAAACAGGTCATTTTTTATTTTTTTTTAGGCGCTGTCTCTTTAAGATTACCCTCCGGAATTCTCACTTTGTTCTGATTGGCCAGAGCTGGCAACACCCACACACTGCAGAAGATAGAGGCAGGCGTCACTGTTATATACATTTCCCCTTCATTGGTGTGTGTGTGAGCAGGTGTGTGGGCTGGGATATTCACACGTGTTACATGTTGACGTGAACATGTTACAGATCTGAAGGCCCGACCAAGTTTATTGGCAGTTCGGATGCAGTAACAGTAATAATAACATTGGCATGAAAGAATTTTACGACTTAATTAAACCACAGAATAGCATAATTAACAACAAAATAACAAAAAGTTTATGTCCCCTTTTAAGACGTAAAAAATTTAAGTGTTGTTTTTTTTTTAATTCTGCAGTATTTTCATTTATTGCTTCTGGGATTGAAACACAAACTCCATCCAGGGTTGTTTGGAACACTTTGACGAAAGCAATTTGGAGCCTTCCATCACCAGGCAGCAGTAAAGGATCTTTACATCATATTCGATAGGATTATAGGAGGACCATTATATTGGAGCATTATCTGCATAAATCTGTCAGACTCGCTCGCGTATCTTTAACATCAGGAAGATTTTTTTAGCGTTAGCAGCCGGGAGATCGGATTTTCCGTTGCGATGGATCAACGTATGCGAGGCATAAGCCGGGCGCACTACAGTCAATGAGACACCAGGGACACTCTGATGGATTTGGCATCAATGTTTTAACTTAATGGCTACGATGACCAATCAGCCATAAAACGTGATTTGTACACTTTTATGTCCTTTCACTAATGCTGCCAGTTTCTCTTCTTTTATGTCTTTTAGGAAAACGTGAGAGGGCCGGGTGTCGCTGGGTCATACACGGGCGCCTCCGTCTGGTCTCTTTGATCCCAGACCAGGACACCCAACAGCGCCCCCTCGCTCTCTTCACCTCCGTCAGCTTCCCCCCTGCCTCCTCTCCCTCAGGTCGCGCCTTGTAAAAGGTGGACGGGTCAACGCTCTACTTACCCGAGCGCCGTCCGATAGGCGAGGGCGGCGAGGGCTGCGCTGTCATTGGCTGACTGCTGGTGAGAGTGCGATGCGGATTGGAGGATGTCGGGAGACTGGGATGAAGATCTGTGTAAGAAGGCACTGGTGCTGGTGGAGGAGCTGTGCTTCAACTCTCCGAGAGGCTACAGCCAGAGTGAGCGGTGCCAGGAGTTCAGCTACCTGATGAGAGGACGCAACAGACAGCTGGACACAGGTAGGACATGAGGGACGCCGGGGCTCTCCTTGGAAAATTCTTAATATTACATAGGTATCATAGGTATCAAATGTGTTCATTCCTGCTCTGGTACTGATCCGTATTGATCCTCTCCCCTGCAACGTCTCTCACCTCTCAGTGTGAACAGTGATGTCATGGGTCCACTTTTAGATGTTTGGAATCAAATAATTAGTGTTTTAATTTGAAAAGTTCCCAGTTTTAGGGATGTTTGTGTTTTCAGTTGATAGTTAGAGTTCATCAAAGGTAAAAAAGTACAACATTTTCTTTGCAATTCAGGGAAAAACAAAACACTAAACTTTTCTTGGCATGAATCTATTTTGTTCCTTTCGGCTTTGTATTATTATGTATAATAAATAATAAACCGATATCTCTTTATTTACTGCCAGTACCGGCCTGGCAGAGTCCTCTCCACTATCAATGATTGAATGACCTCATCCTGTCTAATTACACACTTTACATTCACATTTTCAGGCTTTTTGCTGAGTGTGAGTTTTAGTGTTTCTCAGGTTTTACGCAGCGACAAGATAAACACTTTGCACAGAGATTCAGAGATTCTCAGTTTTCGCCTTAAAATTGCTCAAATTGAGATACTGCATAGTGAACGTTGTCTTCCGCAAGCTACTAAAGAATGCCAGTGACACAGTAACTAAGGCAACAGGCGCATATGTTATACTTCCAGGTATGATGAGGCGAATGCTCTAAAGCGAGCTCATTTTTAGAGGTGGTCTGAGGTGCTGTGCACTCAGCACGATGAAGCATGAAATATTCATCTGCTAGATTGAAATGGCTTTGGTACAAGTCCATCCCATTTCTTTTACGAGGCCCAAAAGAGTCTCGGCAGATTTCTGAGATTGTTATCTCCGAGCTGTATTACAAATATATTTATTTTTTTACTTAGCTGTGTAGGTGCATCTTGCTGCACTGTGGAGCATGGCCGAGTGTGTGTGTGTGTGTGTGAGTGTGTGTGGGGGGTTCTCAATGAGGCATTCAGAAGTGCATGGGCAGTTATGCAGATTAGCGTGAATATCTGTGGCTCAGTGTAGATTAGCCCAGATTGGCTCCGTGTTGCCCCTGGAGATTTGGAGCGCTGTGTGGAGAAATGTCACGCCGTGGTTTTAGGCGTCGCTCACCAGCTGTGATTCTCCGTCTCTCGCTGACGGAAGTCGCTGAGCCCTCAGAGGGCCGTGACTGCCGCCGGAACCTCGTGTAAGCGGCGAAGATGCCTTTGATGTGGAGCGATGAGCGGGTCCCAGTGGGTTTGCATCCGTGGCTGATTGACAGGGCGTCTCAGTGGCTCGTCACTCTGCGCTCCAGAGGCCTTCAGACCCACCCACGGACTCTTTACGCTCAGTGGATTAGCAGCAGATCTTTGGCAGGATCAGTGCCGGGGAAGGGAAGAAGTTAGCCCTAAAGAGAGACAAATGGAAGCGAGTGGTTTCGCCCCCGACCGTCCCCGCGCACACCCACACGTTTGATCACAGCTGTGTCTTATCAGTGCGCCCTGATCTGCCAGCCGAACACAACCTGCTCCTCGGCCTCCCCTCTTTGTTTTCTTCCTCCTTGTCGGATCAATACATTAACCTTTCTCATCCTTAAACCCCTCCCATCTGTAGGCTTCATCTAAATCATTGTCACCTTGTTTCCATCTGTCCCTTGGTTCCTCTCGCTCACTCGCTTTCTCTCGCTCTGTCTCTCTCTCTCTCTCCCTCTCCCTGGCCATTGCTCTCCCCATCACTGCCTCTTTAGTCGCCACTCTTTCACACACGTCGTGGCACTTGTGTGGACTTCATCGACCTGTCGCCCTCGCCTCCTCTCCCTCCTTCTCGTGTTAAGAGGAGGGTGTGGATGGAGCCACTCATCTTATGTGTCTGTTTCAACATGTGCACCAATCTGTTTGCAACACCTCCAACTCTGTCTACTCCCCTCCTGCAGGCCATTCTGTGGTCTAGATCACTTTCTCTCTCTCTCGCTCTCGCCTTCTCTTTTTTCTTGTTGTTCTCTACCTTGTCCTACCTTCCTTTGCCCTCTTTTCTTCCTCTTCCCTGTCACCTGATTTCTGTCACTGCCCTGTTACCTCACTCTCTCTCTCTCTCTCTCTCTCTCCCTCTCTCTCTCTCTTTCTCTCTCTTTCTCTCTCCTTTTTCCTCTCCTCCCCCTTTCCTTGTTCCTCGCTCCCACACATCTTGTTCACAGAGACAGATCGATCTCCCCTCGACAGCCCCCCCACCCCCAGCACCTTTGCGCCCCCCTTCCCCTCCATCATATCTTTGAACAAGTGCTGATTAATGACATACACAGACTGATGAATAATTCACCAAAGCGAGAATGAGAGTGACGACAGGCAGTAAACGGAGAGAAGGTGGGGGTGGCGTATACATACAGTCGCCAAGGAGACGAATAAGGCAGTTACAGACGTCATTGAACGAGGCATATATGAGGAGAAATATATCCACAGATATATATAGGAGCACAGAGGGAGGTGACTCCTACTGTCTGTACCCCAGTCTCGCTACAGATGAAATTCAGTTCATTGTCGTGTTTGTTGCTCACAAATCCCCTTGAAACATGGAGCAAATTGAGGTAAAAGAGAGCACAGCTGGAGGAATGTGTGTGTGTGTCTGTGTGTGTAATGGGGTTCATCATTCTCCTGTGGTGAGACTGTCCTGACTTCCTTGGAGACAGGAAGGTTGGTTAAGCGGCGGCTCTCGGGTCTGGCCAGAGCCCAATATGGTGCTAGGCCGGGCAGCGATGTGGCAAGGGAGAGCTGAGTCGGCACAAACCCGCACCGCGTCATCATAATGAAACATTCACGTTCAGGGGTTCAGGTAGTTTTGTTGTGGGCTCTGATTGGGCCGGGAGCAAAACATTCTATTTATAAACGCACATCAAATGCTGCAGGATTGTGATAAATATTCATTGTTTCGTCCGCACCTGTGTTTGTAATCATAAACACCGGCTGAATATTGACGCCGTGTTTACAAATGTATGAATTCATGGTGATGATGTGAGAGCCGTTCTGTCCTCTGTCCCTCTGTCAGACGCTCTGTTTCTGGAGCTGTCCGGCAGTCTGGTGCTGAAACGGCGCTTTTCCCTCTTTTTCCGGACACTTTTTCACTTTGGATGAGTCATCTTCCTCCTCCTCCTCCCCACCCCCCCACCCCTCCCTATACCCCACTTCCTCTTCCTCAACCCTCCAGCCAGTCCCGTCCCGTCCGCCAGACCCAAATCCCCGTGTCGTCACAGATTAAAATCCTCATAACTGTGAGGAAATGCATGGTGACATTGCATGGAGACATCACTGAGGGTATTGGAATGTTGTTTCCTCCTCCTCCTCCTCCTCCTCCTCCTCCTCATCCTCTTCCTCCTCCCTAAAATATCCCCTCCGCCAGCATTTGCCCCACTTTTAAGCTGGGGATTTAAATGTGGGCTGCGAGCTTCAGGGGATGCATATTAATGCACGCCCACAGCGGCTTCCCTCTGCTGCTCAATGATACGTGATTTGTAGATGTTGTGGTGGTAATGGCGGCGGTGGGGGGTTGCTTGGTTAATCATGCAGTGAGTTAGGACATAAGAGTGGTAGAGGACATACTCAAATCCTTTACTCACAGTAAATAAAAGTACTCGTGCCACAATCTGTCTGCTACATTCTAAGGCATCACAATTGGAAATCCTCAAAAGAGATGTTTAAGGTTATTTAGAGAGGGATGAAAGGACAATTATGAGTGTAATTGTAGTGTAAGAGGTAGGGGGTAGTACGAAATGGGATTACTTAAGTATTCCCGACTCATATTGAAGTACAGGTACTTCACATTTGTACTTGAGGTGGCCTTGAGCACGTTTGAGGGGAAGTAATCATAAGGTTGTGAATCCTTTTTGTCTTTTTAATGTAAGACAACATGTAGTAGATGCACTGATGGGTTTTGGCGCTGTCTATTTGCTGAACCCTCCTCTTCCTCCTCTTCCCCCTCCTCTTCCTCCTCCGTAGAGATCTCCGTCAGCCTTTTGTCTGTCATCGTGACGTTCTGTGGCATCGTCCTCCTCTCCGTCTCCCTCTTCGTCTCATGGAAGCTCTGCTGGCTGCCGTGGCGGGACAAGGAGGGCGGCGGCCTGAGCCTGACGTCGGGCCTGCTGCCCGGAAGCGCCGGCGTGGGCGGCCTGGGAGGCACGGGGTCGCTGATACCCCCGCTGCTGCAGAGGAAGGAGGGCCACTCCTCCTCCTCGCTGTACCCCTCGCTGGGCCAGCAGGGCCAGCACCACCCCCACTTCGCCGACCTGGTGGGCCTGGAGAGGGGCGAGGTCGGGGCCGTGGTCGGGGGGCCGCACGAGACCCAGGAGCCCTCGTACCTGGACATGGACTCCTACCCCAACAACGCAGGTGAGAGTGAATCTGAGTCGCTTTGGTCAATAAGCCT
Organism: Genypterus blacodes; assembly: GCF_046128005.1. NCBI lineage: Eukaryota > Metazoa > Chordata > Actinopteri > Ophidiiformes > Ophidiidae > Genypterus > Genypterus blacodes. The sequence goes on along the minus strand of NW_027467032.1, from coordinate 388,064 downwards.
TTATTTTAATATTTACACAGACTGCTAAGTTTAAGTGAGTACATCAAGTAGAAATGACTTTGTGGAATAAATATGATGAATACAGACCAGTACTGAATATACACACAGCTTTTCTTCCAGTCGCGCTACGTTGAAGGAATATTACCTTTTATGAGGAAATCTGTTATTGTTGTTAGCATGGGGACGCTACTCATTAGCTACGTTTACATGAACAAAGAACTCTGACTCAGGTTGTTGACATGAGCTTTGGGTGTGTAAGTCGTCCATTTATAATCCCATTTAAACGAAGGATACCTGAGTGTTGAGTGTTGGCGACCATCTTAATCTGAACTTTCCTAACTGCTAGCTCCCTCATGAGCTAAAGGTTATCTTACATTAAAGATGAAGGCTAAGTTATCAGACTTTGCTGTAAGTGGATGTAAACTCTATTCATGTATAATTTATATGTTTACATGTCCCTTTCGAGGCCAAACAAGCTAATATCAGCCTGCACGTAGCTTAGCCTGATTAAAGTCTGAGTTTTCTGAGATGGCTCCTGTGATTGTGAACGTAACTCATCGTCCCACTGAGGGGGTGAAATCAGGTAAAACGCTCGGCTGTGACCTTGATGCTTCACTTCAGAAGCATTGGTCTGGATGCTGGCTCATCCTGTGCCGGTGTAAATATCTCCGCTTGTTCCTTTCCCTCCTCTTAGCTGTTAAATCACCGGCTGTTAAATCAATGTAATGCAATCAATGCGATCGATGGCCCAGACGCTGCGTTGCAAAAAAGCATCGCTCTCAGAGCCACTGTAACGACTGACAGCACAAACAAAGGAGACACACACACACACACACACACCCACACACCCACACACACATGAAACAGGCGCTTTATGGATCCTGTTCTTGATTTTTTTCTCGCTCCTGCAGGAACTCTGAAACTGAGCCAGACGTCTCCAGATGTTCCCAACTCTGAGGGAGGAGCCCAGCCGGTCAAAGAGCTGCCCAACGCTCACTCCCAGCAGCAGGTCACCCCACGGTCAGTGTGTGCGTGTGTGTCTGTGTGCGTGTGTGTGCGTGTGTGTGCGTGTGTATGCGTGTGTGTGTTTACAATCCCCAAATGCGTTTTGTGCATTTGTCATTTGTCTCCCTGGTCTCTTTATTGTCGTACGCCGAGACGGTGAATTAAAATGAGGTCGAACTGTGACCTCAAGCTATCGATCATCATTGGGCAAACAACTTGAAATGAAAGGGGAAATCGATTGAAAGAGAAACATGACTGTATCTCCAATCAGGAGCCGGAGCGAGCCTACCTGGTTTTCCGAGCACTTTGATGAAGACCGCGCTGGAACCGGAGCGGACTCTTTAATCTGACTGCTCTTAGCGAAGGCTTTTAGAGACTAATAATAACAAAGTGTCTCTGACTTTGCTTTCAGGGGCTCACTTTGAACTCAACATAAACCTTTATATTTTCGAGAGACGCTGCTTTCCCACCAAGCAGACGACGTTCATACACAGGCGGCAGCTTGCTGCTCATATATGAGTGTAATAGCTCAGACTGTGGCGCTGTAACCTAAAAAAAAAAAAGGTGTGTAAACGCTTACAAAAATAAAAACAGTGGGTGAAAACAGTTTAGAAGCTCATCCCCCGACTCTGCTGCTGAGTCACACCGTCGCGTAGCATCACCTCTCTGTTGTGTGTGTGTGTGTTTACATGCCTAATCCTCACCCTCCGCGCTCTTGTGTGTCCCCGCAGGCCCAAGCCCATGACCCACCAGCTCTCCAGCCCCGACTTTCACGGGGAGGAGAAGGAGCAGGTGACCAGCATCGGCCAGATCAAGCCGGAGCTCTACAGGCCCAAGGGCGACCTGGGCGAGGGCAAGCAGGGCGACAACTGCGGCAAGATCAGCTTCCTCCTGCGCTACGCCTTCAAGTAAGTCGGCTCAGACGTGAATAAACAATCGGCGAGAGTGTAAACAGCACGTTAGAGGCGTTACAGCGTGTTGACATCAGGCGGGACATCAGGCGGGACATCAGGCGGGATGTCCTGCAGAGAGAGATGGATGTTATTCGGCAAATGATGGCAGTTGAATTGGACATTAAGGTGATTTACTTTGGTGTTCCTGTCTTGAAAACCTTTTATTTCACACAACGTATGACAGGGCAATGTGTTTGTTTGTTTTGTCTGATGTAGTTATGAGTTATTTCTGCGGATCAACACATTTGATGTCGTTGTTGTCGGGTAGAAATCGTATTCATCTCAGACAACTCATAAAAATACAGATTCAAAATGTCCTGTTTTGATATTTTTAAATAATTTAATTCTGAAAATTTCCTCTCCAAACCAAAAATCAACCAACATTTCTTCTTCAGTGGAGATGAAATAGAATCCAATCATCATTTTATAAGTGCGATTCTTGTTTTTGAGATGTAGTCGTCATCACATAAAGCTTTTATGTTCGAGTAACAGAGCCGGATGACGTGATTATAAACTGATTGATGTGTTATGTACTTGTTGGGCATGGGATCGCTTTAATTACTTCCATTTCTGCTCCTTTTGTGTGTGTTTGACTGCATGACGTCGATATTCTCTGTTGTGAGAGTTTGTATTTAAGTAATTGCTGGGTTCCAAGCAGTCTGGACAGGCTGTGTTTGTGTCTGTGTGTGTGTTATTTTGTCTGTATGTTGCTGTGGTTTGCTGTAGTGGGAGGGGTCGGGTCAGCTCGCCGGCTGTCTGCTCGCCCCCCACCCCGCCCTCCATGTTTCTGCCGTCCCTGACGTGGAAACATAACTACGAAGCAAAAGTGCTGATGGTCAGAAAATGGAGGCAGCGAGAGGCCGTTTGGCTCATGAATTAAATATGCCGGCCCACTTTAAACGGCAGCCACTCTCATCACATAACAACACCGGGCTGTGTTATAGCTGGAATCACAGATACAGGGAATTACCAAGGGAGCGGGATGGAGAGGGAGGTTAATGATGAAAACCGTTCATGTGTCCCTTCTTCCCCATTTGTAAAGTCACCTGATAATTTATGTAGTGCTGGAGGTGCCCGTCGTTACTCTACTGGGAAATCGGTTTAGTGATACTAGCAACAGAGAGGGAAGGAGCTGAGGAGCGAGCGGAGAGCTGTAGAGATGGAGCTGCAGGAGAGTGTGTGTGTGTGTGTCTGTGGATACACACATGTGGAGGTGTGTCAGCTGCCGGAATCGCAATAGAATCAGTATGTTAATGCGCAGACCCTCCCGTGTTTGGGGTGTAACAGTCAGAACAACAATGTCAATCTTACCGTGATCCTTTGGGCACGGCATTTCTATTGACAATCCCATTAAAAGCTGACACATTTCCACTGTGGGAATAACAGCTCGCTCTCAGGCATTGTCTGCCAGGAATAAGGCCGTGAATTTCCCTCTCTGCTCCAGCGGTAATAGGTATATTCTCCGCGGCGGCGCCTTGGGGGATTGTGTAAAAACCTTGGTTTTTGTTCTGCCTCATGTCTTGTTCTGTAATTGGACACGTGACTGCAGGAGAAACCAGCAGCCGTTTGCTTCGCTACGTACAACAAACGCGGGCAAATTACAGGATGGTCAGCCAGAGCTATTTGTGTACAAATGTTGCTGTCATATTCTATTACTGTACATAGGAGCGTTGCATTAAGCTCAGCTGCTTGATCAGAGCCGTCCTGCCGCCTGCATCCCCAGAATCGCACCGGATTATGGATCATTAGATGCACACGGGGATTGGTCAGGGTTTCCTCGTTAAAACGTCGGTCTGCCTGAGCTGGAAACATAATTCCTTCCAGTAATTCGTTCTGTGTAACCTATCTCTGATTTGATGCGATTGCAGGGGTGCTTGTTTATCCGATTCGCCCTAATTGGATGTGATCCGTAGGTAAAACACGTGTCCTCATTGGCCATGGCCTTCATTGTCAACACGCATCATCTGGCTCCTGATTTGTACAGAAACGACCAGAGGCGTAACTGCCGGGGTCACCGCCGGCTGTGGTCCCGCCGCCCAAAGTTCACACTGCTCCGCTAAGGCAGCTAATGAAGTGCTGACATGCTGCTTAATGCGCGGCGACGCGGCCTAACGAGGTCTGATTAAAGCCCTCCGAGCCGTCTTCATCCTCATCTGGTGATTAAATACATAATAAGCAGCACGTGGGACGCAGCCATGACGGCGGACGGCACATTTGGATGTAAAGACGGGCATGTGTGTGTGTGTGTGTGTGTGTGTGTGTGTGTGTGTGTGTGTGTGTGTGTGTGTGTTTCTGCACGGGATGGGGGAATATCTTGGCAGCAGTGCAGTCCAGCTATAAGGCCTGTGTGTGTGTGTGTGTGTGTGTGTGTGTGTGTGGACTGGATTTTGAAGGCCCGGTCATCGTGTTCTTGGATTAAAGCTGCTGGTAATGAATCCTTCCAATATGAGAGCATAATTTACATGTATTTCTTTTCCTTTGATTGAGATGAAATGAGGCTGGGCCCTATAGAAACACAGCCAAGAAGCCAAATCCATACAGAAGGTCCTGAACTCCTCTGAGAGCTCATGTTTTGATTAGTTTACATCATTTTAAGTCTTTTTTTGGAAAGGCAGCTTTAAGGGACTTAAGTGGGCTTTTCCACTCCGTTTGCACAGTGGTGCTGCAGCAAGTGGAGGGGAGTGGGATGGATTAATGAAAACGGGGGAATCTGTATGCAAACAGAGGCGTAGGTGAGGATCAGATTCAGGGTCTCATAAAGGGAAACATGGTAGGATTTATTAATGGCCCACATCTTTGCTTACGGTGCTCACATTTCATAACGCTGATACTGCAACCATGAAACAGCTGCAGGGATCACACACACACACACGCACACACACGCTGTTATCCCTATTATCATTTGCTCCAAAGTTGTTGAACCGCCCACGCCATGTTATTTTATGTGTACAAAGCCTGTCCAGGTGTGTGTGTGTGTGTGTGTGTGTGTGTGTGTGTGTGTGTGTGTGGGCGTGTAATATACGTAGGTTTTTGTGTGACTTAACTATGAGTCCTGTCTGTTGTTTTAATTAGGAGGAAGGTGTGTGTGTGAATATAATAAAGCTTGGTATGTACTTCTGTTCCTGTGTGTGTGTGTGTGTGTGTGTGTGTGTGTGGCAGCACGGAGCAGCTGGTCGTGAAGATCCTGAAAGCTCTGGACCTGCCAGCTAAGGATGCCAACGGCTTCTCTGACCCGTATGTGAAAATCTACCTACTGCCAGACAGGAAGAAGAAATTCCAGACCAAGGTACATATCACACACACACACACAAACACACATACACCCTCTTATCCTCTTTGGAGACCTTTAGTCTCTGGGTGTAATCGGTCTATTTTCCAGGCTCCTTCTATGACCCAAACTCAATCCATTCTCACCAAATCTAATCTGCGGCGTTATTTATCTCTTCAGTAACATCGCAGCACTTCACTCCGTCACACGTTTGCTCCCGATGTTTGAGGACGGTCAATATTTGAGTACGTTTCTTTCTGCACCCTAAGACCCTCAGTCCTCCTCCTCCTGCTCCTAATTTACTCTCAGCGGAGCGGCTCCAGACTTACGAGCTCCACGGCCACATTTCTTATTTTCAGGGCCTCGCCTTCGTAAATATGGCCGGCGCCGCCCGACAGCGCTGGAATAAAACACAGGGAGAAACTTTGGGATTTGAATAGCGGCCTGACATGATGGATGCCGGTTTAGCAGCGAGGCAGAGGCAAGGGGGAAGTGTGAAGAAGAAGAAGAAGCTTTCAGTGACAATGAAGCTGTAGTGTTTTGAAATTTCTCCCTTTTGGTTTCCCTTTGTGGAGCTGTCTGCTGTATATCACAAAGGAGCCCTCAGCTACTGAAAAGATTGAATTCACTCATTTGCATAAATCTGCTCCTCTTTTGACTGCGGCTCTGATGGTTGTTTAATTTCAATCGCGCCCTCATCATCAGGGAAATTTGCCGCTTTTATCCCTCAATCTACTTTTATAAAGAGGAGCAGAAGCTACCCAGGAGTTCCTGTTGTGGCTTTTGTGTGCCGTTCGACTCCCATCAGCTGCACGTTTAATCCAAAGCTAACAAGTAATCATCAAGTGCTAATAAGCCGGAGTGACAAACACGCTCATGCGGTGACAAAAGACAGATTTGGAATTGAGTGTGTGAGCGCTTTTTGATTATCGTCAGGCTTCATTGCGTGATGGCGTTCCTATCAAACGCTCGCATGGCAAATAAGTCCCGTGAGTAGATCAACAAACGGCACAATTTCAAATTAAAGAGCGAATGAGATTGGAGATACAGTAATAATTGTGGCTCGCCGTGTGTGTTAAAATATGGAGGAAATGACAGTTGCTTTCATTGAACGTTGAATGAAGGCACTTTCCGTCAGACTGCTCTCCAGTGAATGAAACTCATCCTATTAGTCGCTGTGGAGGTGACAGAGAGCAAAGCGATCCGGGATGAACACACTTACCTTTGGGAAATGTGTCGTGAGAATTTCAAATTCCATACTGATGTGTCGCAGAAAGAAATATTGAGTTTTTAAGGCATTTTATTTCATTCAGGCTGATTGATTTGATTCTAAACCCCATAAGCCAAGGTGAATTTCTACGCACATCAAGGCGAGTCAGTGTGGGAGAAGCTCATTATCGTTCTCAAGGACGTTACGGACGCAACGAAAACCTTCTGGAATGTTCCGGATCTTCTGCTTTGACTCAACGAAGTCTCAGCCTCCAATAACAGTTTATCGCCCCGCATTTTATGAACGAGTCCTGGCTCATAAAGCCTGACACAAAGGTCACATTGCGACCTTTTAAAGGTTATTTACAGTCAATCTTTACGACAAGTACAAACAGAGCTGTTATCCTCGCCTTCCTCCGCTTGTATATCAAATGTAGAGTGAGAGGAAACAAACCATTATTTTGCTTATATGTTTGATTGCTGTTTGACATAAGAGGCTCGGATTTTCTTAACGTAAACATAAAAATCTCTTACAGAATATTTTAGAAACCCTGTTGTTGTTTGACTGTATTTGTATATTTTGGTAACTATTCCTGCGGTCTAAGGCGCTGCGTTCAGGTTGCAGTCTCCCCTGGAGGCGTGGGTTCGAATCCCACTTCTGACAGCAACATTACACACATTGGACAAATTTTGTTTCAGTCTGTAAGCAGTGAACGCACAGGCTCAGGTTTGTTGTACTTGACAGCCGCTCTCTCACTGCGCTTTTGTGAGGAAAAGACAAGGAGTTGGATTGTTTCATGTTGCCAATTTGTTAAGACAGAACAAGAAAACCCAGTTGTAGGCAGGCCCGGCAAACAGGCGATGAGAAATGGAGCAGAACAAACATCAACCAAAGAAAATCCAAGGAAGAAATGTCCCAGCAGACTCAACATGATTCAGCCTGGAAATAATTAGGAAGTACAAAGCCTCAAAGATGTTAGCAAATTAAATCTGTCAGATTATCACTGAGAAGGAAAGAATATTAAGGACCAATAATGACTTCAGGGCGTGTGTGTGTGTCTCTCCTGCAGGTCCACAGAAAGACCCTGAACCCAGTGTTCAACGAGACGTTTCAGTTCGGCGTGCCGCTGAATGAACTACATTCCAGGAAGCTGCATTTCTCCGTCTACGACTTCGACCGCTTCTCCAGACACGACCTGATCGGCCAGGTGGTGGTGGACAACCTGCTGGACTTCAGCGAAGGCAGCGGGGACAAACCTGTCTGGAGGGACATCGTGGAGGGCACCGCGGTAAGAGAGGGAACCACCACAGAGCTAAGCAACGGCTCCCACGGTTTGATTAAGACGGGATGCAATCTGAATGATCCCTCAGGTCGATGTCGTACGGGACCGAAGCAGTGAACAACAGGAAGGGAATAGAATCAGAGGGTGTTAAACGCAGCAGAAGTGGAATGTAGAAATGGAAATGGAATGAACATAAATCTGACTTACAGGAAGGAGGAAAGAGAACATGAATAGACAATGACGTGTGAGGAAATGTGTCAGAGTGAAGGGCAGATATGAACACATGACCAAACAAGCATGCAGGGAGGAATGAGACACTTATTAGGACTGATGGATAGTCTTTAAATAAATGATAAATCTGATAATCATAAATATGTGTTTGGACGACGTCTGCTATGTAAACAAACCACATTAAACATTCCTGATTCCACTAATCTGCAGCCAAACCTCTGAAAAAAGACGAGTCATTCATCATCTATTCAGAATGTGTATACACAGAGTTTAATATATAACGAGATCACACTTTTACTTTCAAATATGGAATACTCTCCTGTGAAAATTTGTGATAATTCAGATAGATTACTGAAAAGGAAAGCCTTTGCTCCACAAACTTTTAATTTTTTTAAATTCTTTTTATTCATTGATCGAGTTGATTTTTGATGAAATATTCATGGAAGGCTAAAGGCTGTTAGCAAATTAGACGACGCAAAGTCTTTCAAAAGAAAATTTGGCAGGGATGTTTTAATATATTAAATAAGTTTAAGTGTCGGCTTCTCAGCGTCTTCCAATGTCTCACTCTGGGAAGTATCGATTACTGAGGCTGGGAGGCGGCGAGGAGTCATCGCCCCTCAGTGTGACCTGAATACCACCGGTGTCATTACTGCGGTGCCACCGAGACCACGGGCGGCCAGAAGATCAGTAGATGGGAGTAGGGAGAGATATAAAAAGCCCCAGGAATTGTCACCTCTACTTAACACATTCCCTCACTCGGGGACAGAGACAGATTGACATATGATTCATTTACAGTGACGGCGCTCCTCTCTCTCTCCCTCTCTGTCTCTCTGCCTAAACACTCTGCCCGCTCACATTAGAGCGCACGCTGTCACCAGGCGTCTGTCACAGATGTCGCTCTTTTCTAGCCACAGACGATCACGGCAAATCAAAGAGAAACTTAGGCGTTAATGAGTTTATTATGCGTGTGTGTGTTTGTGTGCGTGTCCCTGTCTCTCTCCTGATCGCTGCTCTGCGTGTGTGTGTGTGTGTCATGACCTACAGGAGAAGGCTGATCTCGGGGAGCTTAATTTCTCGCTGTGTTACCTGCCCACTGCAGGCAGGCTCACCGCCACAGTCATCAAGGCCACCAACCTCAAAGCCATGGACCTGACTGGCTTCTCAGGTAACGGATTAACACACACACACGCACATCAAGGGGCCTGCAACCTCATGTTGAACACGCTGGAATACCTTTTAAAGGGGACTTATAACAACTTAGCCCAACTTGAGGTTCACACCTACAGAGGCGCCTCGGGTCGGGCTCACCCTGAGGTGCACAGAGCCCTGACAGCTTTGGGTCTGTTGGTTGAATTTTCCCGCCTACTCACCCATGAAACACAAGGGTAGCGAGCGAGTGTTCGGGCGCCAGCTGTGCGCCGCAGACTGTGGGTGGGTGGTGCTAGCTCAGGCCTGATGCAGCCGGCCAATCGGAACACAGCAGGAAGGCGCCTTAAGAGACTGCGCTTAAAGTCAGCCATAGGTGTGTGAGACACAGTTTGCAAATATTTGATATCTTAAAGGTCAAATATGCTCTTATATTTATTATTACTATTATTATTACTTTCCTTCAATGTTGTAGTGAGTGTGTAAAGTGTAGACGTGCATCTGGTTAGACACGCCATAATCATGCCTAAAAAGTACATGTTCTCACTCAGTGTGCATACTGGTGCTTCAGCAGCCGAGCGTGGACTCATAGACCGACTCAGACTGAGGCTGAATAATAAATGCAAGACGACAGATCAACGCCCGAGTTAATCAAGCCCGCACACATATTTTACCAGGTTCCTGAAAGGAATTCTGGGAAACTTGGTGAGGAGTCATGAAACCAAGCGGTGGGAGACAAAGCGCAGTGAGAGAAAGTGCTTGCACCCCCAAAAAAAGTTAATTACAACACTTTATCACAAAGTAGTTCCTGGAATGCATTAAACTCCCCGTGTGGATCATGTCGAGCAAATTAAAAGGATCAGAGGATGGATTCTTCTGATGTACCGTTAAGTGTTTTGTTGTGCGCAGACATCGCGCGGCACCAGGCAGGAGTAACTACAGCAAGGCAGGATTGAATTAAGCTTTATAAATTATAAATAAATGAACCCGAAGCCACAATATTTACTTGGGAAAAAAATGTATGGCTGTGAGCGAAATCAGCTATACCAAATCACAAATGTAGAACCAATTACATTGCAGCGAGAGTGCAGTAAATCACACACACACACTGCTACGTGTGTTCACCCATGGGTCTGATTTGAGGAGCCGCGATCACTAATTGTAATGTTGGATTTAAACACAGCGTTATAAAAATAAGGTTTTATTCTTTTCGTTTTTACGGATGATTGCAGCAGCAGAGCCCTCGCGGATTAAATGAGATCCCGAATGATAATGGCCGCATACGCTTATTATTGCTGTAATAATGATCCCAAGATGATTGTCGCGCCTGAAAGATGCTTAAAAATGCACCGCTAAACGTAGTGGCGTGTTTGTGTGCGTGTGTGTGAGTGTGTGTGCGAGTGTGTGTGCGAGTGTGTGTGCGAGTGTGTGTCTTCCCTGGCTGCTGTCACAGAGCTGCACATGTTGAATAGATAAGTGAGGTGAATCAACCCGTGCTGCTTTCCTCCCTCTGTGTTCTTAATCCAGCTTTGCCAAGGTGACTGGATTTTCCGTGCCTTTCATGTGTTGCAGACTCAGACCTGTGAGCGTAATGCTTAATAGCGTTTCAGGAGTCCCCCCCACCCCCCTTCCCCCTCTCTCCTTCTCTGCTTCTCATTCCTGTCATCCCTCTTTTCCATATTTTTTAACTTGTCCTACTCCCATCCTCCTCATTTTCTCCCCTCCGTCTCTCACTTTCTCCCCCTTTGTATCCCCCCCCCCCTCCTTTGTGTCTCCTCAGACCCGTACGTGAAGGCCTCTCTGATCTGCGACGGCCGCAGGCTAAAAAAGAGGAAGACGTCCATTAAGAAGAACACGCTGAATCCCACGTACAACGAGGCGCTGGTCTTTGACATTCCCAATGAAAACATAGAGAGCGTATCCATCATCATCGCAGTGATGGATTACGACTGGTGAGCCAACGCTGATTCACTGTAACGTGCTGCTGTTGTGATTCCTATCAGAGTTTACTATCGATCTGATGGCGTGTGCTGCTTATTGAAGGGGTGTTTGCGTATTCGCCCGCCCGCTTTTTGTCTGGTTGCATTTTTTGGATGGTGTCGCTGCGGTGTCGAACACGGCGAGGGTCCCTTTTTTAATCGGCCTCCTGGTGGACGCTCCCCTGTTTTACATAGACAGGCACCTCATGAATAAACATGGCATCATGCAAATGCTAAAGGTAGCGCCAGTGTGTAACCCTGCCAGTGTTTGTCTGTCTGCCGCACGCAGCAGTGTTTGGCTCGGCCCGTGTGTTTGTGTACGGACGCACCGCCTCCCTGCTATGTACTCTGCCCTCCATTTGGCATCTCCGGGGGTGTGTGTGTGTGTGAGTGTGTGAGTGTGTTTGTACTCGTGTTTGCTCCTTCCCTTACATGAAGCCCATGTGTGTTTGTGAGCTGCTATTTAATATCCTTCCTGAGCTGCTATATTCTTTTCCCCAGAACTCAAGGTTGATAAATGAGACTCTCCCAGCCTGTTTCTCACAAGCCGCCTCTCTCTCTCTCTCTCTCGCTCTCGCTCTCTCCATCTCTCTCTCTCTCTCTCTCTCCTCCCTCCCCTCCTCCCTCTCTGCTCCTTGTGTCCGCGGCCGCCTCGCTGCGTGTCAGTATTGGTCATAATGAGGTCATAGGGATGTGTCGTGTGGGCAGTGATGCCGAGGGTCCGGGGAGGGAGCACTGGACGGCCATGCTCGCCAACCCACGCAAACCCATCGAGCACTGGCACCAGCTCGTGGAGGTAATGTGCATGTAATGTGTGTGTGTGTGTGTGTGTGCGTGCGTGTGTGTGTGTGTGTGTGTGTGTGTGCGCGCGTGCGTATACGTGTTTGTCATTTTCCTGCCATGTCCTTTCTGTACTATTTCTGTACTATTCTGCTTGGCTGGATAGCAGATACAGTATGTTGGTGATGAAGATGATGATGATGATGATGATGGTGGTGATGTCATTATTATTTTTAATTTCAATTAGTATTATTTCGTATTGTATCATTATTATAGTAGTATTATGAGTCCACCCACCTCAGCCGGCGATTTATCGTCTGTACCTCTCTCCTCTTTTGTGGCTGTAGGAAAAAGCAATCAGTACGTTTGTGTCGAAGAGCGCCACGTCATCCTCCCCCAAGCCGCACATCGTGGTGGACAGCCCTCACTCCGACTAAATCCGTAAGCCTCTCCGTACACACACACGCACACGCTCTCTCTTTCTCCCTCTCCCTCTCCCTCGTTCACACACCTACACGACCTCGCTCTCGACATTGTCTTGGTGCCAACAGTGTATTGGACTGTATATTATTCTACAAACAAACCCCAAACCCTGTTATTGTCTGCTTTTAAAGGTGATTTACGGTATTGGACACTTAAGACTTAAAGTGCACACCACATACCGCGCAGTAGACACACAAATCAGATTAGAAGAGGGGAAACACGGCGGCTCTTTAACAGCACGACCTGACTGAGAGTGTGTGATAAAGTGGAGGAGCAGAGGAGATGTCAGATGTTTGAGCTGGAAGGCAGAAGCATCTGTATAATCTAGATGTTATGGGTTATGTAACGCAGCCCCTCCTCCCTCTGCCAAATTTACAGTACTGCATACTGTTTATATATTCTCTGCCCCCCCGCCGCCTCGCTCTTGCTTAATCTGCTCTTCTCCCTTCTTCCCTCTCTCCTCAGGTCATTATCATCTCTCCGGCTCCAGACTTTTCCTTTCTTTCCTCTCATCTGTGAATAATTCTCTCCATCAAAGAACGGGAGATAAGGAGACGCGATCCACCCGCTCGTTCTGTTTCGCTCCCCCGCTAATGAATCTTCCCCCAGTCCGGCGCTGTCAGTTAAACCGAGCCGGGGGCGGCGGCAGCGTGTGGGGGGGGGGGGAGGTTTGTAAAACACACACATCCATCACAAGCCACACTTTGAGCATCAGACGACACATTTACAACCGCGCGTGTGGACGAGCGGGGCCGGCGTGATATCAGGTGTAAATTTGGGGGCTGGGAAAGATAGCAAAGCGACGCACGCGCGCACACATCACTCACTCACGCATTCATACACACACGCACGAACAACACACACGGAATTTGTAGTATGTGCGTAGTCCATGTGTGCTTCGAGATTAGTGTCGTGTTTCATCTAGAAGGAGTGTGATGTGACAAACTTTTCTCTCGAAGAAAACGACAAAAAAAGAAAAAAGAAAGCCATCCTCGTATGGTCGTTTCAACCAGGACCAAAGGTTCATGCCCTTGTACAGACTCAAAAAGAAGAAAATCACTATGTCGATATTTTTTCTTTGCAACACTGGTGTACAGTATACGGTGTACTGTATAGGAAAACATCTCACGTAGTACTTTCAGCAGGACAAAACGAACCCACGGCGGATGGTCCCGAGCTGTGGAGGCCTCGCCTGCCCCCCCCGTCCTCCCCCACTCCCCCCGCCGCCTCGAGGCTCCGCCCCGGTCCTCTGGTTTCAGACTGATCTCGCTTTATTTTCCCCAGAGGAAAGACGACCCAGCATCCAGCGGTCGTTATTGATGTCAGAAGAGCGAGAAATGAGACTCACCGGTCTAAGCATGTCTACGCAACCTTGAAACGTGTCCCTCTTCCTCATCCTTTTTTTGGTCTTCACGGTGCTCATCGGTATCAGTTCATCATTTTTTTAATGTCTTCTTGTGATTCTTTCGCTCTTCAGTTTGTGTAACATCCATCTTTAACTCTGCCATGTTTTGCGTGCTGAGGATGAGATGTTGCGAGCTTCTGAGAGACGTTGGATTACTTGACGGTCTCTGACTTTTTCCAGGACTACGCGGGTCCAGGCCTGTGTTTAGGATCGGACCAGCATCTCTTTTGAACGCATTAGTCAGAGGATGAATCCCCAGAAGGACGTCTCCATTCTATTGTACTCTATTCTATTTGATTTTTCTATCATTCAAAGGAATTTTTCTTTTTTTTCTCCAAGAAGTCGTCATCCAGTTTCCATCAAGAAAAATCTCATCTCCGAGTCCTCGACAAGACTTTTAGAAGGACACACACGTCCGTGTTGCTTTTATTAGTGTGTGTTTCTGTGTCGATGTGTGTTTTGTATTCGTGCGGCGTCCTTGAGTGTGCGTATGCCTGTGTGTGTCACTGTGACCTTGTGTGTGACACGTTTCCGTGCCCATCGCCTCCCATCTTCATCTGTCCTCGCCTCGTCCTGCCCGAATCGCGGCATCCATGGACTGGAAAAAAAAAACAAGAAAACAAAACGTCTCGGAACCAAATGTGTCTTCTGTCACGTGTCTTTGCAAGGAGCCATTTTGTGTGTGTGTGTGTGTTTGTGTGTGTGTGTGTGAGTAGGAGTGTGATAGTGTGTATGTGTGTGTACTGTACGGGCCTCATTGCACTAGGTGGGGAAACACTTTGTCTTTCATAGGCATTCGTTTGTATCGTCTCTGTCGTCTCTGAAATCAGCTGCCAAGCATTCGTCCCCCCGTCTCCCCGTCTCCCCTCCCCCACTCAGTCCCTTTGCCTGATGTAAGTAACTGTGTTGATCGTGTACTTCTTTCAGTAATTTGTGTACTGTATGTTTGAGGGGGGAAAAACAGATGGCACAGTGATTGAAAAATAAATTGTTGGGTGTGTTTTGATTAATTATAACAGAAGAAACTGAAGAAGGACAAAAAAATCTCAAGGCTCATTGGTTGCAGCCTGCAGATCGTGACAAATTTCTCTCGCCGCCCCTTAGAGCAAGAAAACAGGAAGGAGGTGTGCGAAAACAAACGCCCAGAATATCTGCACTTCCTGCGTAACCTGATATGGACTTTTAATGCCACGTCTGTCACTGCTACTACTACAACTACTACTACTGTAACCTCAGCAAAACAACAGTACCACACCTCACTACAGCTACTTGTATTGCTATTGTTGCCATGTCCCCGTCCACCTCTCCCTCCCTCTCTCTCCCTCTCCCCCTCTCTCTCTCTCTCCCCCTCTCTCTCTCTCTCTCTCTCTCTCCCCCTCTCTCTCTCTCTCTCTCTCGTTCTCTCACACACACTAGTGATGGAGGAGAGGAGTGTGTGTGTGTGTGTGTGTGATCCAGTTTAGGGGTGCAGTCAGACTTACTGGTGTGCTTGCTCGGGCGTACTGGTGGTTCTGGGCGACACGTCCCCTCGGCAAAGCATTCAGTGAGCTCAGGAGCCCATCGATCAGCTTGTATAAGTAGATATGCTATTGATCCATCGGTCTCCAGACCCCATAACTCGCTCTCTCTCTAACACCCCCCCCTCCCGCCCACTCTCTCTCTTTCTCTCTCTCTCCCTCCCTCTCTGCTGGTTGTCTGCCCTATTTAGCCCGTGTGTTACCGCCTCTTAAGCAGTGGCTGAAGATGGATTACAAAACTCATAGCGGAACGGCCGCCCTCGCTAATTCTCTCTCCCCCCTCATTCTCTCTCCTTTTCTGTCTACACCTCTCTCTTTCTCTCTCTCTCTCTCTGTCTGTCTCTTCTCTCTCTTCCAGCAAACCTTACCTTTCCCCTCCCATACCTTGCCATGTTTTCCCCTCTACCCCCTCCTCCTCTTCCTCCTCTCGGCTCCTCGAGCTCTCTCGCCTCCCTCCATCTTGCCCTCCTTCTTTCTCTTTTCTGTGTATGACACCCCCCAACCCCTCGCCGTCTCTCTCTTCTCGTGTTAGTGCAGTTCTGAATGGTCATGGGGGAAACGTGTTTGCATGCTTATATTAACATGAATGATGTCAACTTGATGCAATGAAAAATTATATAAGTGATGCTTTAAGCAAAATCTGACAATGAACTTGATACTAATACTACTAATGATGACTAAACGGACACCTCGCAATTCTTTATCTCTGTGGTCAAAAACAACAATGATGAAATAACATTGTTTATGCTGTATTTATCTTTCCCAAATTGGTATTTTTCTTTTTTGATTTTTGAATTGTTTTTATATATATATAGATATATATATATGTGTATAATTTATTCAAGAGGTTTACTTTTTTATTGGTTAAAGCTAAGAATTGGACTGACGGGTTTAGTCAGGGCGATTGTTTCAGTCGGGACTATTGTACCAGGATGCAGGATGTTGGTGAATGTGTACGTAAAGGTGTGGCTGAAGCAATGATAACGGAAATAAAGGATATGTATCATCCAGCCTCCTGCCTCTGAATCCTTTTAATGGCCCCGCTGGGATCCACAGTTCTTGCCAAAAAAAAAAAAGGTGGTGAAGTTCGTGTCTCACACACACACACACACACACACACACACCAGGCTGTGTGCTATATATAAAATGAAAGCTGCCCTGGGCGTTTCAAATGTACATGTGCTATATTTGTCTCAGACATCTAAGGTAAGGCGCTGTACCTGGCCAGGAGCAGCGTGAACTTCTTCTTTTTTCATCACCCTGCTCTCGGACTCCCTGCTGTGCTGTAAGTCATGTGTAATTATTCGGCCACTTTGTCATAAATTCTTTATTGTAGCTGCTTTTTGCCCAAATGCAAAATGGAGCACAGCCGCCTGGCCTGTATGCTTCTCTCCATCTGCCCTCCCTTCTTCCGTTTTGGTGGCTCTTACTTTAAACGCTCATATTATTTGTCATGTGGTGATTACTCCCTTGTTACAGCCTGCATAGCTGCACGCTGTGAATGCACAAAGTAGCAATCTGCAACTCCAGCACGGCAGCATAAAGGGGAAAGGCGTAAAAAGGAGGAAGCCCGAGCTCAGAAGTGTGAGGGAATGACAGAAGGAGTAGGAGAGGATTAAACAAATGAAGGAGGATGAAGAGAGGGTACGTGCCAGTTGAGGAGGAGGAGGACACAAATGGGAGAAAGCCTGGAATGGAGAGGAGATAACTGCATGCAGAATGTGTGAATATGTGGGGAAGTGGAGACAGAGGTGGAGGAGGATGGCTCCGTATTTAGAAACACTCATCATGGGGCACCTGCAGCATACTGCCAGTGTTAACAGTTAAAGAGGAGCGAAAAACACACACACACACACACACGCACACACACACACACACACACATGCAGCCATCACACGCACACGTGACGGCACGGCAGTTAGCACAGCTTTAATGCCGTAGACTGTTGAGAGAGGGAGAGGAGAAGGAGGAGGGGCCAAAGGGGGGACTGCTGTCTCCATGGCAACGTTCCCACCGTGCAAAAAAAAAAAATTTAGTCGGAAAGACATTTCACTCAGTTCAGTGAGCCGTGAGAGGCAGAGAGGGAATGGGGGGGACGAGGGGAGGTGTGTGCAATATGGAGCTGTTTGTGGGGTTTATCGCAAGTCAGCTGAGCAAGGTATCAGCCCTTATTACCCGAATGTCATACATCATGATAATGGGTTATACACACAATGGTAATGAATTGCTGTGCATCATTAAAAATTAATGCCTTCGCTTTGGGTGAGACTATGGCATCAGAATTCTCCTGACACGACCATGTGTATGCACGTGGCCCACATGCACCCCAGGCACTATTTACATCATCATGTGGAAGAGATTAAAACTCACTTAAGACCGTGTCATTACCTGCACTAACAACACCCTGAAAACCATGACTAAGGCCTCTGAGGATGTGAGTTTCTTCACCTTGAAAACACAGCCCAAGCGGGACCCCGGGACTATTTATTGTGCCACGTACACACTTTCCAGCATTTTATTCCAACATAATAAATAATAACCCAAACCTTTCAAAATAATGAATTCAATGAATGCCAGTGGAAACCTCAACCAGTAGGAGCAATAAAGTTGCTGCTGCAGGGAACAGTGTGGCAATGGTATTAATACTGTCGCCCTGACCTTTCACAAGCATCATGGTCGTACTTATTAATGGTTTTCACCTTATAAACAGAAATGTATTTGAAATATCCCCTCGCTTTGACAGCCAAGAAAAGAATGTCGAATGAGAAAAATTGTTGATGTGACCAAGTTTCTTTTCGGCAAACAAAGTTTCGATTTTCAACAATGCTGGGAGGAGATGAGGGAGAGAAGTGAATCAAAGCATCTCGCTATGTAAGAAATGTGAGCAAAGGTCTTTAGGAACTACTTTTCATCATCTTTTGCCATCTCTGCTGCTCGGTTCCCAGTGATGCCGGGCTCCCCCCACCCCCCTGAGGCGGCCATGGGGGGGTGGTGGCGGGGGGCGGGGGATGGCGCTACCTCATGATCGTCCCCGATGCTTTGGTACTTCTGGTAGCCCATTTGTGCGGATGACAGTGTATCAGCATGCTGGCTGTGATTACCTGTTGTGAGCGGACCATCTGGCCCTCAGCATCCCAGCTGGGTACCGCGGTCATGAAGCGAATTGTCTTTACCGCACCACCTGGACCTCGCAAACACGGGGGGGGGGGGCAAGGCAGCGACCATATTTCCCATTCATATTTTATTATATCACTCTCTGACCTGAAAAAAAAAAGAAAAAGAAAGAGAGAGATAGAGAAAAGGCCGTATGGAACCTTACACCCTAATAGCACGGCTCTCTGTAATTGCTTGGCAACCGCTGGCACTCTGTGTGTTGGACTTAAGAACGTTGAGGCACATGGTGTATCCATCTCTGGGCGGCAAAAAAAAGCACAAGACTTGCAGAGTAAAGGGGTGCCTATGCAAAACACACACACACACACGCACACACTCACACAAGAGTGTATTTGTGCACCGTGTTCAGTTAGAATGAAAGTCTATTCAGGGGGTATAATGTTTGTGTCCTTGGGCTTCCATCCTCCCTGGGCTGAATCGCTGTAAGGTCCCTGTAAACCAGCACCTAAGTGAAACTGTATATTAATTAGCAGATGTAAAATCTCACTCCCGCTAAATTTGGCTTAAACGGGCGGGGAGCATTGTTTATCAGGGAGGATTTAACTTTGATGCACTCTGAGCCCTTTGCTGAGCGCTATACTGAGCTGAACTGCCTGGCATTGCCGCGGGGGAGTTGATGCTATTGTTGGACCCAAAGAAACAGTGCAGCGATGTGTTATGACTACAGGTCAGCCGCTGGCACATTGCGTTGATCTGACAGCGGGGGTAGCATGCTGAGAGCCACACGGGTAATTACCCTCTTGTTTTGCAGGAAAACACTTTTGAGGGGTCTCAGGGAGGAATGTTACAGCATCGATGGAATGGTTTGTTTGGAAAAGGCATGAATCCTAGAAATATTTGGCTTTTTCTGTGCATTTTTTTCAGTGGGAGGACACAAGGATACGGCAATATATCAGAGGAAAGGAAGTGCATAAACCTTTTGTCATTGGTGGTTTTCCTATAACTAAATTCACTTGACTATTAAATCCACAAAAACAATGCATTCTGTCTCCTGGCGAGGAGTAGCTCACTCTGTTACTCTGTCTCTCTCACATGTGGACCAGCTCCTGCATGTTTTCTTCAGATATTTGCTGACATCTCCTGGCGATCTGGTTTAACAGCACTTTCTTCCCTCAATGCACTTGGCAGAGCTTTATTCCCATCATAAAGGAATAATTCACATAGACATGTGCTATATTATTATAGTCCACGGACATGGGTAGTTTGCTTTTAAACATGAGCAACCTGCTCCTGAGCTGAGGCAAGACTTTAATCTGTGAAGTCACAGTCCATTATGTCATCCATCAAACAGAAACAAGTACAATAAAGGTGTGCAAGGTGCTTGGTTCTCTTTAACAGTCAGCTCCATGAAAATAACCGAAGGCACTATCACAACAGTCACATAAAGTCAATCTCTGAAGCATTGCTATTCCAGCAGCCTCAGGCTCCTCTCTCTGAGAGGAACATTACTTCTGATTTCAATCGAAGAACATGTGTTCAGCCCACACTCGTGTTCTCTCAACTAATGACTCTTGCTAAATTCTAACATGCTTGAAGGGATCTAATCGTCCAGGCCAGCAGCCACTCACAGGCTCGGCAGTAACATTTCTTGCCATGGTGACTGATTTCTGATTGCAGACAGCATCACCATGTGACGGAGTTATGGGTTAGGGTTATGGGTTATATCTGAAATTCTATACATATCCTCTCATGGCTGACGATCAGATCAGTCAAAGCCATCATCAGTCACTGAGAACTGTTCACGGTGTGCCTATGTGTGACTGTAACCTGCAAACCTCAGATTTTACATATGTGATTTTATAGTGAGTGGTCAAATGAACAGCTGCCACATTTGACCTCTTTTCTGTCGTCTGGACAAAGGGGCGAGCAGTGAAGGCAGGACAGAGATGACCCTTCCTCATGCATATCACTGACATTTCTTCTACCTTCTGTTGTACCACTGGCAGGTTTACTGATGACCTCAT
The DNA here is from genome assembly GCF_046128005.1 of Genypterus blacodes. Taxonomy (NCBI): domain Eukaryota; kingdom Metazoa; phylum Chordata; class Actinopteri; order Ophidiiformes; family Ophidiidae; genus Genypterus; species Genypterus blacodes. The sequence goes on along the minus strand of NW_027467032.1, from coordinate 367,667 downwards.
TATTTGGTCTTCATTGACGCGTTATGCGGACATCTATAATGTGAAATAATTTATAGTAAATTGGTAGCAAAATATACATAGAACACAAATGAATTCAAATGTGTATATAGCAATATGAAAAAAATAAAATAAATAAATGTGATGTCACCGGATATGAACTATATGTCAGGGTTGTGGGCGGTTCCAACTTTATAAGCACTTCCGTCAATACACAGCCAGGCATTGAAATTAGCACCGCTGTGCGGTGTGTTAATGACATGTAATTTGACGTTCCATTTTGGACTTAACCCGCCACACCTTTCGCCTGGCAGCTCGATATAAAAAGGTAAGTCCGCATTGTGTCTGAGCGAACCGCTGCCTGACTGGACGAGACGGTTCTGAATAGATGTTAGCATTAGCTGAGTTACCCCCTTAGCGTTAACCAGGCTAATGCTAACCAGGATAGCAAACACTGAAGTAGCCCGGTTTGTTTTGGTTTAGCTTTAGCTTTCGTTTGCTTCTGCGTGGTTTCTAACTCATACGGATCACATAAATAGGCGATTACCCAACGGGGTTTGTTCTCAGAATAATTAGATACTTGTTAGCGAGGGAGTAATTGCTAATGGAGTACAGCGTTAGCCTAGCTTCAATACACTGCATTCATTCTCTGTGCTATGAAACACGAGCAGCCTGATGACGCTGCTGAGCCTCTTGTTGCTGTTGTAACTTTATTCCGGGGCTAAGAGCTCCATATTATTTCTGTCATACCTATCTATTAAATATGGAAATATAAACATAAAGGGTATCCATATTCATGTCCCAGGTCCATGCTGGCGGGCTCGGCACACATGGAGCCGCCCAGTAAGCCCGGGGCCAACCAGGTCGCTGATGTGGTGTTTGTAATCGAAGGGACGGCCAACCTCGGACCTTACTTTGAGTCACTAAGGAAGAACTACATCCTCCCAGCCATCGAGTAAGCACACTAAACACTCGCCCTTTATTGGTCATTTCACACCCAAGTCCTGACTGAATGTGTGTCTGTGTTTTGATTGAACAGATACTTCAATGGCGGGCCCCCAGCGGAAACAGATTTTGGTGGCGATGTGAGTTTTTAAACTGTATATCTGTAATGTGCTCTTCCTGTTGTCTTCCCATCCATTTAGTTCTGTTGACTGGTACAACTTTCTCACACTAAAAGGAGCAAAGCCATTGTTATGACAGTAAATGTCTGCCGTGTTTAGGATGTGGTAACACTAAACGACTCCTGCGTCTTTGTCACTCCAGTATGGGGGAACGCAGTACGGTTTGGTGGTGTTCAACACGGTGGACTGTGCCCCGGAGTCGTACGTCCAGTGCCACGCTCCGACCAGCTCCGCCTTCGAGTTTGTCTCCTGGATCGACAGCATTCAGTAATATTCTACATCTCATTATTATATTATCGCCTTCTTTATTTGACATCACATCACAGCATACATTTGTTTATTTGACATATTCCCTTTGTTGTTCCCACACAGGTTCATGGGAGGTGGAGCAGAAAGCTGTAGTCTGATAGCTGAAGGACTCTCTGTAGCTCTGCAGCTCTTTGATGACTTCAAGAAAATGAGGGAGCAAATGTAAGGAGAGCTGCTTCCTCAATGTCCTTTGACTTCATGCAGTATGTCCTGACAGGATAGCCGTTAAATCATTCTTTTAATCTTGTAAAGCAACACCTGCACAGAGGGGATACATGTTTCTAACTTGCAGTGTTGTAAACCCCAGAATATTTGTCTCTGTCTACCAATGCCAGAGGTCAGACCCACAAGGTGTGTGTGCTGCTGTGCAACTCTCCTCCTTACCTGCTTCCTGCTGTGGAGAGCGTCACCTACACGGGCTGCACGGCAGACAGCTTGGTCAAGATCATCAGAGACGTAAGTAATCAGTGAGGCTGCTGTCTTAGTTATGAATAAATTAACATAATTTACGTTAAGAAAATTGAGATAGAACAGATAAACAGCCTAAAGAAACAAACATGTATTTCATTGCTAACTGAAGTCTGTGATGTTTCTTAGAGAGGGATCCACTTCTCTGTGGTGGCTCCTCGCAAACTGCCGGCTCTGAGGGCTTTGTTCGAGCGGGCGTCCCCAGTAGGAGGTCCGGGCGAACCCCACCAAGACTACAGCCAGGACCCTTTCCACATGGTCCTGGTTAGAGGCATCGCACTTCCTGGTAAGAAAACATGGCTCAGGTTTGATTGATGCGTCTCGGTCTGGGAGGTTGCAGTGCCTCCAGTCTGTGACCCAGGAGCTCCATTGGGGGCCCTGCCGCAGCTGAGGCGCACATTTTCCAACTGTAACTCCACATCAGAGCTGGGGGGTAACATGGAGGCTGCAGGAGGGCTCATTAAGGAGCCTGAGCTGTTTTGAGTTTTCTGCTACCTGTTTCGACTGCCTGTTATGGTTGATGGTGGAGTGGTAAATGCGTGTGGAAGCACTGTGCTGAGACCAGTGTGTGCACTTCTCTTATTTAAAATGTATTGTGAAAGGAATGGAGTGTTATTTTGAACCAAATTTAAGGGATGATAGCTTTGATCATGTGGAAACAGGTCCACTAATATGTGTCACTGCTTATAGTCTTGTTATATTGTTTCTTATGCGTTAGAAAGTTAATGTGAACATTGAAAGCATTTCTGACAAAATGACAAATTCTGTGCACTCTTTATTCAATGAGTTTGGTTTGGTGAGGGATGTGAGCAGAAAGTGATATGACATCGCTCAGAGCTGAAGAGCACAGGAGACTTTCAAAAGACATGACGGTGTGAAAATGGAGTTCTATTTCAGCTGACCTGCTTCTTTGTCCTGTGTGTGTGTGTGAAAAGGCTCTAAGCTCTTCCCATTGTCTGTATCTGTGTCCAGTTTCTGCAAGTGGAGGCACTGGTCCGCTCAAGCCCGTCCTCCCCCCTCAGCCCCTGCCTGTCAGTCAGCCTCTTGGGGGAGCTTCACAGGCCCAGCCGCCCATTAGCACAGCCCACCATTATCAGGTAATGAGCAAGCAGGCACACGGAATAAAGCCGCCCAGAGACTCATTCCTGTTGCCTGCCTTTGGCTCGCTTTCAGACAGTAGTGTGTATGTTCTTTCCCTAAAATGGTTTACCCAGCATTGTCTTCCTTAATCTCCTTCCTGACAGAATCCGCCCTCTATGACTGCTGCTCAGGCGGCAGCACAGATGGCCGTGGAGGCAGCCAACAGCCAGAAGAGTCGCTGTGAGTTACTATTGGTCTCTGCGGGCCTATGAACAGTTTATGTCCGCCGAGGTTTTTTTTGTTGTCTGTGTGACGGTGTGTTTTACAGTAGAGCTTATGCTCACACGTTTGGATACAGAGCTTCCCATAGACAGCACTGTTGTTTGTGACCTTTCTCTGGTATCGACAAGATGCTCTCAAATCTTACTGACCAAAAATAAGATCAAACAGCACAGCTAAGGAAGGAAATGCTTGATTTAGTTTCTGACACAATGTCGCCACATATTGCTTTGACGTTTATACACCGTTGTCTTGTTCACACTCTGGATGTTCGCCTTCCTCCTCCCAGGTCCTCCGCCATTCAGCACTCCGCAAACCCTCCCATCCGTAGCCGGGGTGAAGCTCGCCCCATCCAGCCAGCCCAGTTTATCAACGGTAACCACGGCGACGCCTATGATGATGCCGCAGCAACAGGGTCCTCCAAGTCAGCAGCAGCAGCAACAACAACAACAGCAGCAGCAGCAGCAGCAGCAACAACAGCAACAGCAACAGCAGCAGCAACAGCAGCAGCAGCAGCAACAGCAACAGCAACAGCAGCAGCAGCAGCAGCAGCAGCAACTCCCGCAGCAACTCCCGCAGCAACTCCCGCAGCTGCCACAGCTCCCGCCCCCCGGACAGCCTGCACCCATTCAGCAACAACAGCAGCAGCAGGCATCAAATCAGCAGGCGGCTGCTTCAGTACAGCCTGGCATGGTAAATGACATGGCTTCGCTTTGAATGTTGGTGTATCCCTTTTGATGTTAACAAGTGGAAGTGAAAGAACCAAGCTTTTAATCGTGTGTGTGTGTGTGTGTGTGTGTGTGTGTGTGTGTGTGTGTGTGTGTGTGTGTGTGTGTGTGTGTGTGTGTGTGTGTGTGTGTGTGTGTTCTTTGACAGCCTGGTGTTTCTGGAGGTCAGGGCATTGCCAATCCAATCGGACAGCAACAAGGAGTGGCGAGCAAGATTGTAGCTTGGATCGGCGTCCTGGAGTGGCAAGAGGTACGATGTTTGACTGCTAACTGGACGTTCTCTGACCAAATTGTTGGTGTGAAATGGTGAAAGTTTGATTCTGATGTGGACTGGACTAGTGTGATGAGCTACGTGCTTCCCAACTTCTGTCTTTAGGGCCCAGTGGACCTTAAACTCCCTGTGCCGGTGTTCCAGTTGTAAATCAGTTCTGTATTAGAATAATAAATCTGGCAGTAATGTTGGGCCCGAGTACTGCAATATGAGCAGCCCAGCCTCCAGCACTGTCTTGGACCCCTCACTGTGGCAAAGTCTTAATAAGAACCTGTCATTGATTATTGCACAGTATGATTAATTGCACATCAGTTTACCGCTCTACTACTTTTGGTTTAGCTCAAGGTCAAATCAATCGCGTTGACAGTAGCCGTGCTGAGCCAGGAGAACGGATGTTAATGGCTTTTATGCGACACTCATGAGGCCTGCGAGTGTTTGTGTTTGGTGGACAGAGTCGATCAATTTCCTGTATTGACCGGAGTCTCATCCCCCCGCTCCTCCTGTGTGTCACGATGATCTAAGTAACCCAGATGGACGTGAATGAGAGCAGGGAGTCCAGGAATCCCTAAATCTCCCCTCTAAAAAATGCACAGCCACGAACCACCCCGAGTGGACACCCATGAAGCATTGCCCTAAATCTGCAACTTCCTCCTCTAATTCATCTCATTAGGCTTTCAGCTCCTTAAGTGATTCTTCTCTGCAGATATCTTTAATGCTGCTAAAGAATTACATTACAGAGACTAAAACTTATCTGAAGAAACGGTAAATGATAAAAACATTTGTAGAGGATGCCAGCACACTTGGCTGGAGCCTGCCCAGTCCATTATTATCAACACAGTGTTTTTTGTTTTAGCTTAAATTCGGTCCATTAGTTCTTAACCGTGTGATCTGTCTTTTCACAATGCTTTACCGAGGTTACATGGCTTTCTTAATTGGAGCAGGGATGTGAACGAGACCCTCTTGCTTTGTCCACCTCTCAGGCTTCACCTAATTTCTGCTTGGGCCGGCCCAGGGCATAAATTACCCACTTGTCTGCTCAGAAAACCCCGGCACAATAGACTTGTAATGGATAGCACGGGGACTACAGCAGCCCTGACCAATATGAGATTGATTAATCATTGATCCCACATTGATGGCTTGATGATGAACAGTGCTGGCAGTTTTCCCAGTAGGACCGGTACATTGACGTGCTCAGAAAGTGGTATTTTCTCCTTAATTCTTCAACCTCTGCCCAGGAAAGAACTATATGCAGGTCTTTAAAAGTCATCCACCCGCCCCATTTGAAATTGCTTGTCCTGGTCTTGAGTCAAAGAGAGGCAAAAGAGCAAACAGAACAGCCTGAATGTCTTTATTCCACCAACATCCCTCAAATCCTCCCTGGTGCGAGGCAATCAGGCACTCCCGGACCATCTGGGAGATGTAATCCCTCCAACATGTCCCGGGTCTGCCCTCTGGGTCTCCTCTGTAGTTTGTGCCCGGAGCAACACCAAAGGGACGGATGCAAGGGTATTGTCTCCTGCTGAAGTGAAGCAGGAGCAGCCCACTCTCTGCCTCACAGGCCAGCATTGCATTGAAGTATTATTTCTGGCTCTTATCTCGTTCTTTCGTCACTACCCCAATGACCGTGACCATTAGTCAGGGTTGGACAAGAGAGTGATGTACAGTCCGACTCACTTCAACAACATCTAACACCTTACTCAAAGCCTCCCTGTGTATAAGACCCCAGTGAACCTAAACCCCTTCCCTAAGGACGGCTGTCTCTTATTCAGAAATGGCAAGTCACATTATTTTGGCTAAACAACAACATCCTCACCCTTGGAGGTGCCGACCGCCAGTCCAACAATGTCACGCTCAGCTGCGAACTGATCCAATGCACATAAGAGGTCACAGTCCGATGAAGCCAAAAGGACAAACATCCACAACCACCAGATGCCACCCCGGTGTCACTAAACCAGACACCCTGCCCGCCTTGGCTTGACTTTGTAGCATTTTCTATGACTATCGCAAACAAGAGAGGTGACAAGGTGCACCCTTGTTGGAGTCCCTATTGAACACGCTTGACTTAATGCGAACACAACTCTCACAGCAAGTGTGGCGGAAAAGGGACGGCTCGCAGCAGCGACTTATAAACTGCTACAGTCTGGCTGCGTCTCTTGCTGAATACCTCAGGGGTGCGAGTTGATAAGTCTGTAGAGTGGATTAGCACATTACCATGACGCCTCACCCTTATCTGCCCGAGTGTAAAAAGCCGTGCCACCGTTTCGTGTCCTCGGCCAGGAGGAAATCTTTCATTGTTCCTGTAAATCGGATGTTAAGCAGTTGACTCGAGGCGTCTCCGCAGCACCTCGGCATCGGCTTAACCTGAGATTCTGTGATTTCTAAAGCAGTTGGATCAGAAACGCTCCTTCTCCTTCATGTGTAGAAATGGAGATGAGTACATACATGACTGCAAACGTGTTTAACTCCACTGAAAGACGTTTGATTCTTTTTGATTTGGTTTTAGAGTCGGTTCTAGATCATACTTTAATCTGCCTCCCTGAAACCTGTAAGACTAATCTGCCTTTTCACTTTGCTCTCACTCTTTTCCCTCTTGTCTCGTGCCTACAGAAACCTAAATCCTCGTCCATGGATTCAACCACTAAGCTGACTCGCTCTCTGCCGTGTCAGGTGCACGTCAACCAAGGAGAGAATCTGTGAGTTGCGAAGCTGCGGCAGAGGAAATTAGACTCTTCACCGTCTGTAGAAATGTCTGCTTTGTTTCATGCACATTATGGAATTTGTGTCCCCGTACAGAAACACGGACCAGTGGCCACAGAAGCTTATCATGCAGCTAATTCCGCAACAGCTATTGGTGAGATTCCATTTTCACAGCTTTTGCTTGAGTGCGATGTGTGTGTGTTACCGTGGAGATGGAGCGAAGGGGTGACTTTCATTTTCAGGAGCAGCTAGTTTATCAATGATGCATAACTAACTTCTCTCTCTTGCCCAATTCGTCCGCAGACGACCTTAGGCCACCTCTTCAGAAACTCTCGCATGGTTCAGTTTCTCTTTACCAACAAGGACGTGGAGTCACTGAAAGGCCTGTATCGCATCATGACCAATGGATTTGTAAGTTTCCCACGTACTCCGCCTCGCCCTGACCTCAGACGCATGCCCCTCGTGTTCCCAATTTTATCCATCATTTAATCTACCTCAGCGTGCAGCGCAGGTCCCGCCTCCCTCCAATAGACAGACCCTGAATATCAACCTTAGTTGCAGTGGTGCAGTGCAGACTGTAGAGGGCGCTCCAGTCCACTCATTTCTTCATTTTCTAGCCAGGCTGCTTGGTTTTCAACACTTCAAAGGGAAAAAATGAAGTGTAAGTGTTTGGTTTTGATTGTGATCCAAGAAGTTGAACAGGATTAGGTCAGTATGGGGCATCAGGTTATACTGCTGAGGAATTGCAGAGGCATTAAAAGTGTTCAGTCCAGCTGAGCTCTGCCTGAGTTTGATTTATGAACAAGGGGACGCGCTGTATGAATTAAGTTTAACCATTTGCATTGAATTTATAAAAAACGATCTGTGTGATTAGGCAGCAGAGCTTGGGACGAGGTGGCGTACCGAGGCCCGAGCAATAACTTAGACTTAGACAGGGGACAAGATAGCTCTGTATCAAAGCCTTCTTTCTCCCCCCCTGTGACCCTGGCTGTAGGCTGGCTGCGTGCACTTCCCCCACACCACCTCGCCCTGTGAGGTGCGGGTGCTGATGCTACTCTACTCGTCCAAGAAGCGGATATTCATGGGCCTCATCCCCAACGACCAGAGCGGCTTCGTCAACGGCATCCGACAAGTCATCACCAACCACAAGCAGGTCCAGCAGCACAGAGCGGTGAGTGGGCGATACTGCAGGGGAAAGAGGGGAACCGGCGAGGAGACCAGGAGGATGCCAGAGCAGGGGTTTTAGCCAAATCACAGGAGAACGGCTAGAGCCAGTGCAGGTGATAATGAGAAGCCATTACAGAGGCGCACCGGGGAATTGGGGCGCATTGTTTAAAGCATTAAGGTGCATTGTTATTGACGTTTCATTTAGCCGGCCCAGTATCTTCAGAGCAGCCACGGTCGTCTCTCACCATAGCAGCAGCTAATGGGACTAGCATTAGCTAAGTGTCCACTGCAAGGGAGCTGATTACACACTGTATTATTTCTCCTTAAGTGCAGTATGTACATATGCATGGCTGAGTTAAAGACACTTACATCCTCAGCGACACCGTGTCCACCGCAGTGTGTTAACAGGCCGGTAGAGCCGGACGCTGTCTGGGCATTATTGGAATATTTAATGAAGGAAGGACAAATATCCTCTAATAATCATGACATAAATCTGTTTTACTGTCATATTATTATGTCTGTTACTGTGATGGCGTTTTATTAAATATCTAAATCGGGGTTTGACTGTGGTTCTCCAGACTCTGCTACAGAGAGATGTCTGCTGGGTGGATGGCGGACTTTGCTGCCCACTCCGTCTAATGTAATCTGCACTGATCAATACTATAATGCATTAATGACATCGTCAAGGTTAAAGAATGTAAATGCTCCCCTGCATGCTAGGGAAGGACTGCATCGTTTTGCTGACGATTGCAATTATTCAGAGAAATATTGTGATTTCAGCTCACCTGGCTCTTTGTTTAGGCCTGGGAATGCATGAATGTGAAACAAGAAACAGAGAAACAAGTTTAAACTAACCTATACCTCCAAATTCTTATTAATAAGTGTATCAGGGTGGATGCCTTTTCTGTAAACATCTCCTTACTATTGTTCTATTGAAACTCCTGGCTACCGTAGTAACCACGAACAAACTGTTCTACTTCCTCTCTAATAATGATTCTTGTAAGACAATCGGTGAATGCCAAAGACCATGTACTTGCGCAATAATAATAATAATGCTATGGATAAAGTATATTTTCTCCCACAATATCAACAGTTAGTGCATATGGATCTTTTCATCCTTTGAGCCTTCCACGATTTTATGACCACATATTTTTTTCGGCCTCGATTCGATTAAATATGCTGTCAGCCTTAACCCCGCATTTGCTGAAGATGCTGCAATTTAAGCGTCTTACATTAAACACAGCATTCATTCGTGTTCCGGCTGCCCAAATATTCACATTACTATGTCGGACGCGCCGGAGAAGAAAATGATGGTGTAATCATGAAGCACAGGAGGAGAACGTCTTAAGAAAAGCTTTCCGCGGCAAACGTTGAGCTCACAGTCTGCTGCCTCGCTCACATGACGAGGAGACGTCACTCGGGACGCCTGCTCGTCTTCACGTGCGTCTCCTGATTTAGCTCGGTGCAGCAGCGTCCCGTCCCAGGCTCAGCGTTGCCTGTTGCCTCTGTGTGCTCCAGTTAGACTGCAGTCTGCTCTCATCAGCGTGGATCGCGCTCCTTTACTCACCCTGCTAATTTTATGTCCTTCTGAAAACGGCGTGGGCTTCATCTGTAACACGACGCCGTGAGTGTGTAGAAGCAATTTAAGACGACAGAAGACATGAAATTATAATCATTATTTATTTTGCCTCTTGTGTATCATCACACACATTCAGCGCTGCACCGCTAATGGAGAAGAGCTACAGCAATCTTAACGTAATTAAAATTTCAATTTAGACCAGTAGCTAAGGTGTGTGTGTGTGTGTGTGTGTGTGTGTGTGTGTGTGTGTGTGTGTGTGTGTGTGTGTGTGTGTGTGTGTGTGTGTGTGTGTGTGTGTGTGTGTGTGTGTGTGTGTGTGTGTGTGTGTGTGTGTGTGTGTGTGTGTGTGTGTGTGTGTGTGTGTGTGTGTGTGTGTGTGTGTGTGTGTGTGTGTGTGTGAGAGAGAGAGAGAGAGATTGCAGCTCGCCTCATTCACACTAAGACAAAATTGAAACGTCTCCCTGAAAAGCGATATGGGTGCTAAATCTCTCTTTAGGTATTTCTTTACAGGTTACCGGGTTAAATGACAGAAGATAAATCACAGACGCTGGAGGAGAGATGGGGGGCAGCTGCTTTGTTTGTTCCCTGCGAGAGCCCAGAGCTGTGTTTTTACACCATTACTGGTGGTCAGAATACACACACACGGTGCATAAGCGTGGTCACGGGGTGATTCACTCAGATTTAGGAAGATGGATGTGTGCAGGTGTATGCTTAGATATGGTGGAACACTCTGTGACATCGCTGTCTTTGTGTGCCCCCCTCCCTCCCTCCCTCCCTCCCTCTGCAGCAGCTGGGTGGCGGCGGGGGTCCGATGCAGCCCGGTCAGGTACCATCTAACCAGAACTTCCTCAACCGAGCCCCTGGTCCCATTCCCGTCCCCCACGGCAACGTCCAGCAGCAGGTAAAAGGAGCTGTCTCGCCGCTCCCCCGGGCATGTGTGGCCTGCGTCCCCCCCGCCCCACTCGCGCTGCCTGTTGTTTACCTCTTCCGCTCCCTCTGCCCCTCTCTGGTTGCAGCATGCCTCACTGGTAACCTTTTCTCCACTTTCACCCTTTCACAACTCCACCACTCTTCCCCCCTACCCTCCTTCTCTCTGGTCTGTCCTGTGTCCAGTCTGTGGTGGTGGGCATGCCCCCTGTTAGTCAGGTCTCTATGATGGAGGAGCAGCAGATGCAGAACATGGTGAGACCGACTGTAGCCTCCTTACACACCAGTACAACGTGCTCAGGGTGTCTGCAGGTGCTCCAAACAAGGAAATGATCCACAATTACTGCATTTCCTGTTTCAGAAAAGGCAGTCAATCACCCTCCAGTTATTAGAAGTTGTATTTTACAGCATGCAACATCTGCTCTGATTCTTTATTTGGGCTTTTAACATCATCTGAAACTTGCAGACACTCTGGCCTTATTGGGAATACTATTGATACACAAGCATAAACAGCATCAGCTTTCTCTCCACCGCTCAGTATCAGAGCTGTCATGCTGTGCTCACTTCCTGTAAGCATGAAACTTGATCGATTTTCCCGCTGAATGCTTCCTGTGTAGCATGCCATGGACGTCCCTAACTTGTCAACACTGAGGCTGCGTCCCTCCTCCGTACTGCACTACATTAAACATGTCGTGTATACTATGTGCTACTCTATTTTTGCAGAAGTACCCAAGTAGAATATATAAATAAGTGAACATGCTGCACTGTTGTGAATATGAACTAACAGGAAACTGCAATCGACTGTCAGTTTTCCAGGTAGAAACCTGTCGATATTATGTGAGCGTACTCTTAGTTCTTATACTACGATGAGGAGATTGAATTTTATCGTTTGCATTTATGTTGTAACATGCTGTTCTTGTGGTTTTGCCTAATAGCTCAACCTTTTTATTCCTGCATTAAAAACCTCTTGAACTGTGCGATGTTCCCCTTAGATGAACATGAGAGCGGCCGGACCAGCGACTCAGCAGCCGCCCAGCGGCGCTCCACCCAACCAGGTCAATCAGGGTGGACAAGCCCAGGGTTCCATCCTCCGCCTCTCCAATCCAGGAGCCAACCCACAGCTTCGCAGTCTTCTGCTCAGTCAACAGCAGCCAGTAAGAGGGCAACAAAATTGCATTTTTCGTGAAGCTCTGGTGCATTAATGACTCATCCTGTAGTCTGTCTCCTCCCTTATCAGCTCTAACTGTTCACCTGTCGATGTGAATCTTGACGTGGCTCCTGCGGCTCTGTGTGTGTCTCAGCAGGGAGGGGTGTCTCACATGTCCGGCATGATGCCTCATCAGGGTTTAGGACAGCAGCTGGTCCATCAAGCTCCAGGAGGGGGGGCTCAAATGCAGGGCCAGTGGAGGCAGCCTTTGGCAGGTCAGCATGCACCCCCTGCAAAGGTGGAATCAGCACACACACACATTTGAAGTAGAGGTATTATTAAGCAATGTTAGTCTGGCAATGTACTCGTGGCAGAGTAAAAGCACGAGTAAATGAAAACTTCAGACACTGCCCAGGGATTGCAGCTGCTTCCTTTTCACTGGTGTGACTGCACGTCCACATCCAGGTAAGTGAGCCCAGAAGTAGAGTCGAGCCGAGAGATTGTACTCGAGTTTCTTGTTAATTAGGTGCAAGGACCCTTGCAGCTAATAAATACAAGCTGTGTGTTCACGTCTTACTTCATTTGCCGCCCTGCGTGTGTCCTTTACATTACTACACACCATTACTTCCTTACATTGCGAGTGTGTGTGTTTCCCTGCTTCCCCTGCAGACATCTGTTTCCAGCACAAAATCCACTTACAGACACTTGGTTTGGTTAGTTAATCCATCCCAGCGAGCATCCTGCCGGAATTTATATTTGTCAAACTGAACTTTATTATTGTACACATTGATTTTGCAAAGCTTGCAGACCTTCTGGTGCTCGCATCCTACAGAAGACTCCCTCCTCGGTGGTGAGAGGAGGGATTGTTTCCCTATCCAAACTTTTGGGTGAAAGAAGTGGCCAAATCCACATCATCCCTTTCAAGATGTCCATGTTTGATGAACGTCTAAATGGTTGACTGAGCCCTGGAGGAATGCAAACTGTTTCAGGTTTGGTTTGGAAGTCACACTTAGGAGCTCCCAACCAGCATTTGAAGGCTAAGATCCAAAATCACTGCGATTACCCGTCTCAGTCGAGGCCCTGAGCGCTGACTGACAGGCGCGCTTTGAAAGGGGCCTTATCTGTCGGTGCTTCTGTTATCTTTTGTACTTAATGTTCAGAAACACTCAAAACAAAGAGCGATGCTGCTATTGACATCTATAGGAATAGGTTAGGGACTGCGTCTGCTGGTGTATATCCTGTTTTGATCTGTTCACCTTTTCCCACATCAGCATCATTCCTGAAAACTGAACCGTCAGCCTCCATTTTAAATCTGTCTCACCAAACCTGTGTGCAGGTCCCATGCTGATGTCTGGAGGTCAGCGGGGCGCCGTCCCTCAGCCCGGGATGGCTCAAGTCTCCAGCGTCATGGACGACGAAATCCTCATGGACCTCATTTGATTGATTTCTCATGGACTGGAGGAGAAACTTCCAAGATGGCGTTTTTAGTTCTGTCTCAGCACACACTCACACTCACACACACACACACACACACACATTCTCTCTGCTGCCTCACTGCTACCAACTTTCAGCAGAACTACGAAAGGAATCACGGTTTACGTCATTTTTTTTTTACAGGACTGAGCCGTAGATGTTAGTTAGCTGCAGACAATGCGAGCCTTGGTACTTCGTATAAGCAGTCAAAGCGACAGGCGCATGGACTTGACTACGCAGGCCCGAGAACACCGCAACAAAAACGGTCAATAACCTCGTGCTTCGTCTAACTTCAGTGACATTGAAGCACCGAAATCAGTTTTTTCCTTTTTAACGGAGATTTTACTTTACTTTTCTTTGTATTATAGATGAAGTTGTTTTATGAAGATTTAATTAAAAAAATGCCTTTGAGTCATTAATCATTGTGTTATTGATGATCATGATGACTGATGATGTTGTTAACCATGTTGATTACTGTTTGGATCCTTTAGGTGCGAGCGAGACTGAAATAGACACAGTAATAGATCGTTCGGTGTGTTTTCCTGCCAAGTAGTGTCACAGTGTTAATTTTAACTACTCCAATATGCCATGAAACCATGGAGGATCTACTTGTGCCAAGTGATTCTACCAGATGGCATCAGTTGGCCGCGTTTCCCCTGGCAGAACATACAAACAGCGTTTCGCGCATGCGCACACGGCTGCAGCACACACTCACAGAAAGATATAACAAACAGAATCCATCACACACTCAAAGCCTTCGAGCTCTGGCAGTCACACACACACCACGCAAATAGCTTCAGAACCTAATTGGCTTGTGCAGAACGGTTACACTTTCACCTTTTGTGCTTTAAAAGATGTCCAAAAACTTTGCACACAATTACAATTCAAATAAAGAATAATAATCAATTTGAAGACGCTCCTCTAGAAAATATGACTTTTTAATCATTCCAACACAACTACATTTCCCCCCTGAAATGATAAACATCTAGCAGTTGCCCATTCAGCCCATTTCCATCGGAGACGTTTCGTAGAATCCTCCGATAAAGAGCTGGGGGCTGTGAACCAAACCAACAAGCTGTGAGATGAATTGTGACCCGGTGAAAAAAAATCAATTCAAAGCAAAAAAAGAAAATGGATTTGAGAAAGAGTTTGGGTCAAAGTCTGTGTGCTTAATGTCTCTGAAGAGGCAATGAGCAACTTCTTATGCACACATGCTGCACTGCTCTGAACCAAGGAGGACACCTGGGGTGGGGGGGAGGGATTTATGCAGTAACTAATGAGTTTTATTCTGCGAAAAGTAAAGTGCTTTTGTTGTGGTTGTGTCTGCGGGTTTATTTGTTTTGTTGCAGGATTACTCCAAACAGATTTTCTGAGGAAGACATGGTGATAGGGCGGTACATAATCCAAGGATGGAACCCTTTACATTCTGGTGCCCACCCAAGAAGTTGTGTTTTCACAATGCAACACAAGCCATTCTGTGGTATGTATGTCAAATTTACCAATCAGTAGCATGCAAACAGTTTTGAATTATGCAGAATTTTCGAAATCCTCGTTACATCTTTAGAGGAATCCATACATTGATCCGCCCTGTGAGGAACATCACGTGTCTGTAGCACCTATAACTGAGAAACACGTAGAGCTGTGTGTGTGTGTGTGTTCACCCACGTTCAGATTGTTGCTTTAATACAGTGGTTCTCAAACTTTTTCTTTCGCGCCCCCCTTTATAGATCATAAATCCAAGCGACCGACCAATGGGGGGGGGTCACCGGGGGTGGTCCCGGTGGCCGGAAATGATCTAAAAGCAAAAACGTGTTGTCCGTGACTTTCCCGGCACCTGCGCGCGAAAAACTGGTTCTGGGTTTAATATCGTTAATATATCAGGAACGTCCATTGCCGGCACACTTGCTAGTGAAAGTCACGGACAACACGTTTTTGCTTTTAGATTATTTCCGGCCACCGGTGCCACCGGCCGAAACCACCAGTGTTTCAGGAGCCCCCTATAACCTCCTGGTAACCCGTGTTGGCAAGTGTGCCGGCAACGGACGTTCCCTGTTACCACCGGTTTTGCGCCCTTGCGGGTGAAAATCACCCCCCCATACACACACACTGTGGACAGAAAATCACGGAAAGTAGGACCCCAGAGACAATGTAAAACATTACGGGACTGCTGATCGGTCTGACTGGGGGCGCTCTGGATGCTCATTCTCCTGCAGCGTAACTTATCGCCTCATTCATTTTCCTGGAACGGTACTTATTCATATCGCTCCTTTACCGGTCCCACGCCCCCCCTGGAGTAGCTCTGCGCCCCCCACTTTGAGAACCACTGCTTTAATGGCAGATGACGTGTAACATGACAGAAAAAGTGAAGCATATTTAGTTGTTACTGAGACAGATCAGGACAAATCTTAATTATAGTCCTTTCTGTTTAGGCTCGTTAAAATAAGAAGACTTGTTGTATTGGCTTTGTGGGTCTTGGTGGAGGTATGTTATGTAATGTATCAGTTGTTTTTTTCTGGATCACAAGCCGAGTGGTTCACTGATTCGTAAGTTAAACAATTGTTGTGCAGCATTTAAATGTAATTGTTTGGAGGTGAAAGTTGTGATCAGTGATTTATGGCCTCCGCTGGAGCACACACAGCCTTTTCACACACGCAGCCTTTTCACACTCGCCGTCTGCGTTGTTGAGTTGATACATCTACGGCTAATAATGAAATTCCCCGGAGTGGCCGTGAATTGTATTTTTACATCCAGAAGCTGATGTTTCAGCTCTGTAGACCAGAATGCAATGCAGCCGCGCTCTGCTGCTTCTCCTCCTCGCCCACAGCTTCCGCGCTCGCCGCAGCTGAATTCAACAGATTCGGGCTAGTACTCTAGGGGTTCTTCAGAGATACGCTGAGAAAAGTTCCCGTGTCCCACATACGCAGCATTCCTGGGCGTGTTTCACTCTGCCAGGGCCCAAAACACCTCGGATTTCACCTTTTCTTTCTAAAAAATGAATCGATTTTGCACACATTACCTTGAAATCAGATGTTTAAAGAGACAGATAAGTGCTTTTTAGAGACTAACCCCAAATTGAAAGCGGGATAACCTTTATTGTCTTCAGTAGGTACGAAGAATTTGGACCAAATGTGTACTAGATATTAGTACTACAATTCACAATTACAATATTCAATAGTGTAGTATTTGAAGCAATATAGTGCAAAAATTTACTTTCTACCGTGTATTAACTGGGGATAGATTTGTGGGTCAATTCCTGCTAAACTGCCAATACAGGAAAAGAATGAAACTCTCCAGGTTTTCTATCCCTGAGTCGCTCCTCCCTCTCTTCTCTCCAGTCGTTGTACGAAGTCGACAACATTACGTTCTATTTAGTAAAAATCAATTAGGATTTCTATTTATTGCATATTTGGGACACGACTCTAAATAAAATGCGTCCGTTATTAATCTCATTTGTTACACTTTGCTTCTCCTTCCGTGAGAGAAGGCTCGTCCTTATGTTGCACACAACTGGAAAACACAGAAATGGAAATCCACAACTAATGTCAAGTAAACAAGACAGGTAGTAAGTAATTGGTTACGTAAAAAAAAAGGAAATTATAACCCTTAATCACAATTTAAATCCTTTAGTGCAGTGAAGTTCACAATATAAAGCATCTGAAGAAGGATTTGTCCTGTAATTTATCTGATATACTTTGAACGCTGACAGTCTGGAAAGGTGATTAAGCAGTTTTTACATTAAAGAGGGGTTAAACAGATGAAGTGCACTTGCCACCCCACACACACAAACACACACACACCCCACCCGTTAGACTCCTTGACATCATAAACATGTGATATGAAGTCATTGCTGTTTGTTTTACAGCAACGCCTGAAGTGAAGCATCAGCGCGCTAAGAATGAAAATGCCGCCGGCGTGTGTCCGTTGTGTAACATTTCAGTTTCCTGTCGTTGTCATCTTCATGGGGAACGAAGCGGCGGACGTGTGTGAGGGCCACGTACAGGATTTCTGTGGGCGGGAGATGAAGATCAAGCTGTTCAGCATAATGGGGTTTTAAGGCCCGGGGGCTGAGGTTGTTTCGCGGCGGGCCGGAGGAGGTGTTGACAGGGCCGAGCGGCGGCGGCGGATGAGACAGCGTTATTATTAAGGCTCGGCCGGGCGCAGAGGGACCGCGTGGTGATGGACC
The DNA here is from genome assembly GCF_046128005.1 of Genypterus blacodes. Classification (NCBI taxonomy): domain Eukaryota; kingdom Metazoa; phylum Chordata; class Actinopteri; order Ophidiiformes; family Ophidiidae; genus Genypterus; species Genypterus blacodes. The sequence continues at coordinate 350,238 of NW_027467032.1, read as the reverse complement.
TGGTGGTGTATGAGTTTAGGCTGCACAGACAAGAGGGGAGGAGGGTTGGGGTTGGAGGAGCACATAACACCTAAAATTGGATTTGTCTTCAGGGGCCTGGTGGTTGAGGTCCACTCGGCCTGAGTGTGGGAAGATCAATGACACTCGGCCTTAATAGATGCGGTTGCTAGATAGCAGCTGCCTCTGATAAGGAGCAGTGTTGGCTTCAGTGGTGGAGATACAAGCTTGGTTACCTCTGTGTTTACAAAAGCGTCTTTCTCTTTGTTTCTCTGCAGGTGAACACAGCGTTTCAGGGCACGGACAGACACAGGCGTCGGAGCGTTCAGCCCTTGCTTGCGAGTCACGACAGGCCGAATGTTCAATTTGGTATCACACAGGTTGGAATCTCTGCTGCCGGTGGCGTGCTGTTTCGCCATCAGATACGGATCAGGGCTCAGTCTGGGCCCTGGGAGACTGTGGAGAGTTCAGCGCTGAGATAGCATGCGAGAGCGTGATGCAGAAATGGCGGGGGGGGGGGGAAAGACACCGTCTCGCTTCTGTCACAGCACGCAGATGGCAGAGGGTTCAGTCCGACACAGCGACGCGCACGGAGGCCCCGGGACCTAAACACAACCCAGGGCAGAGGACGCGCCATCAGATCTCTCCCCAATATGCCAGCACAGCATAAACACACACTGACACAAGGCAGAGCGAAACCTCATCCATAGGGCAGAAGCAGGAAGACTAGACAGCGAGCGCTCCGTCTTCATATGAGGCACATTAATCCTCACAGTGGCTCCCATCTTTATTCATTTATCGGCCTGTGGTGTCCACTCAATCAGTCAGTTAAAGGAAAGAGCCACACACACCCCAGTGCGGGAGGGGGCGAGGAGGGGAAGGAGAGGAGGTTACGCTCCTCACCACAGCCTGAGCAGACACTGCAGTACAGAGATACAAACAGAGTGGGGCTGGGGAGGAAGAGGAGGAATTGCGAGGGGTTCTTTTAAATAACGAGGCATGGGTGGGAAACGGAAAGAGACAGAGATCGAGACAGGAAGGGGGGAGAGAAGAGACAAGCGGGGGTGAAAAGAGCGCCACCTCGCGTGAGGAGCGAGCGAGACTGAGAGGTTCAAAGTGAAGGAGAGAGGACAGAACAGTCGACGGATGACGGAGAAATCCAGGACGACGGCGACAACACCTCCACAGGCGACTGATGTACGTATGTGTGCAAGAGAGACGGAGGGAGGGAGGGAGGGAGGGAGGGAGGCGGGGAGTGTGTGAGAGTTGGAGAGAGGGAGGGATATCCACTGCACTGTTGTGTGACTGGAAATTTAATAGAGGGAGAGAGAGAGGGAGAGAGAGAGAGGGAGAGAGGGAGGGAGGGAGAGGAGAGCAGAAGGAGCGACGCAATGCAAAAGCACTGCAAGCCAGAGCGAACGCTGTCGTTACTGGAATCACGGAGGACTAGGGTAGGATGTGAAGCGTGCTACACCCTTACTGCATGGTGCAGGGTGGGGAGGGGGGGTCAAGTGTGTGTGCGCATGTTGTGCATAAAGTGTAAAAAGGGTGACCAAGGCCACACATGCACGGAAACTCAGAGCGACAGAGAGAGAAACAGGTTGGACGCCCTGTTGCTGCAACCCTGCCTGAATATATAGGGGTCAGTCATTAGCTTGTTCCCCATCTAAATCATGCCTGTGTGTGTGTGTGTGTGTGTGTGTGTGTGTGTGTGTGTGTGTGTGTGTGTGTGTGTGCGCGTGTATCCGTGTATGACGGAGCGCAGAGCTGGAAGCAGAACGTGTGTGTCTGTGAGAGCCGTGTGTGTGTGTGAACACGTGCCTGTGATGGAGAGCTGGCGCTGAGGTGCAAAAAGATGTGAGAAAGAGCGATGCCTCCAGTCTCAATATAGAACGCTATCAATCCAACACTAATCACTCGTCTGAACACGCACACACACGAGCACATGCACACACATGCACACACCCATCTCTCACTCCCTCCCTCTTTCCCTCTGCTATCTGATGGACACACTCACTCCCCCCCCTCTCTCACTCTCCTCATGTTAATATCCTGGAGAGGGAATCTGATTGACGAGCCTCCACCTCAATCCGACCTTTAACCTCAAAGTGACCTTAAACCTCACCTCCCTCCCCCCTTAATTATTTAACCCCCCCTTATCCCTGGGGAGGCTCTGGTAAACCGTTTTCACTTGAGATCTGCTCTCTTGAAGCGCTCAAGGAGGAATTTGGCTGGTGGGAGAAACCCACACACACACACACACACACACACACACACACACACACACACACTCTATCCAGCTCTTTTCCCTCCATCCCCCAGCACGTCAATCAGTGTACCTGTGTATATGATGGAAACTGTAATGGCAGCCAGGACTCCAAATGAGGCAGCGTTGTGCAGGTGGGGCTGCGCTGCATGTGCCTGAGCGTTGCCAAGGGAACCGGCATAGCATCAAATGTTCCCTTTAACAAGGTGTAAACACCATCGACTTATTATAGAGGTTATAGGAGTGTGTGTGTGTGTGTGTGTGGGGGGGGGGGGGGTAGAAAATATGTAGCAAGTAAGTAGTTTAGAGACTATGATAATAACAACAAGGATCTACAATGAAATCAAATAATGTCTTATAAAGTATATAATATAGTAAAAATCAATCAAATCTAAGAAAGAAAAATCGAAATAAATAAACAAAAAGACAAATAACGTTTACACGTTGATAGAATGCACAATCATAATCTCACTATATTGTTTTTATTATTCAAAAAGATTTATCAGTCGTTGCCAGTGAACTCTTCATCATCTCTTCATCCTCGGTCAGCTACTCCATCCACCTGAAGATTCCTGAAACAATCCTGATTACCGGCGGTAGCAGCGCAGCACTTTGAATCAATTTGCGCGTGTGTGTGTGTGTGTGCGTTAGAGTGAGGGAGCGTGTGTGCCTAGAGAGAGAGAGAGAGAGAGAGAGAGAGAGCAGCGAGGGAGACAGAGGAGAGAGAAGGAGAGGGTGAGAGAGAGAGAGAGAGGGAGAGAGAGAGGAGGCAGCAGCAGCAGCGTCGGCGGCTCTGCAGTGTCAGACTCTCTGTTATTGGTGCTCAGTCCTCGGGAGTAGCGGGATTCGGCGCGCGCTCAGCGGATGCGTTTCTGGACTTAAACCCGCCGCATCGTCGCACACAGGTGAGCCGCAGTTTCTGCTTCTTCTCGGTGCCGTGTGTGTGTGTGTGTGTGTGAGTGCGTGAGCATGTGTGTCTGTGTGTTGCGTGCTTGTGTGTCTGTGTTGGTGCGGATATTTTTTTTCCGTTTACTCACAACACACACACACACTCACACACACAAAAAGACAACAACTAATGCGCTGAAATTGCAATCCGCACCCGCGAGCCGCTGCGCTGCGTGGCTGCGCGCGCGGTGTGTCTGTCGGCGCGCGGGGCCTGGTCGCCGCGCGCCTCTGTGGGTGGCTGTTATCCAGGAATGACATGTATGACGAGACGCACGCGGGTAGAGCGAGAAAACGTGGAATTCTGTGTATCTATAGAAACATCCTTTAATGAAACTTTTCTCCCTGCGTTTTTCGACGTTGATTCTTCGCGTTCCCTCGTGTTGTTTTCGCGCATTTATCACACAGGTGCAAGTTAGTTTAACCTTGCCAGCGCGCGGCGGCGTCCACTGGAACACACGCTGTTGATCCGGTTTCACGTCTGATTCGGACAGACGCGGTATTCGCCCAAAAATATACAATAAACCCTCTTAAATCCGCGGAGTTGGCGGTGTTAATTCCCGCCTTTGCGCTCCGTTCCCCCGCGCTGGCCCCGGCTGATGACCCCAGATTTGGAAGGAAAATGCGCAGGCACCTTGCGGTTTGTGCGCGGTGGGTTTAAGCTCCGATCCAGAGCGCCCGGGGCCCCCTCTGGATCGGAGAACAAGGAGCAGATAGATTAGAGCTGATGAATGAAGATCTCCTGCCTCCTCCTGCAACACAATGACACGGTTATGAGAGGACTTAAATTTGCGCCGTTTCGGGAGAAATCCGGACGGCGGGATGGAGATTTGATTTTTGTTGTCGCTGCTGCTGCGGACCCGCCTGGATGATCTCCCGAGTTTATATGATGGAGGGAATAAGTAATTAACGGGGTGTTGGAGGGTGAAGTGGGGCACTGGGGCAGGATTAAAAAGGGGGTGGGGGGGTGTACCAAGACCCCCCCAAGCTTAGAGCCTGCATTAGCCAAGTTTGTGTGCAGCTCCTTGTGTGTAATAGAGTCTTAAATGAGATTTCATCATTTCATATTGAGTCAGTGTAACAGAGCTTTGAGGCTTCAGGTTGTTGGCGTCTTTCTTGTCTTCTTGATTGAGCCGTTTCACCTCTTGGCTTTTATGTCTTGGGATTTTTACCCATTTACCTGCCTTTATAGATTTAACGGTTCCTCCTGTAGCTGTAAAGTTCTGCTCCATCTTACACCTAAACCGGCAAGTGTGAGACCGCAACACGCACACATAGTATTTATGAGCCCACGCTCCACGCCATCTTCTCTCCATTAGGTCAAAATAGGCCTACAGACATAAAAGTTTAGAGGATGGTAAGTTTTTATGCACCCTGTGAAAGTACTGTATGTATTTTATCTTCTCATATTGATGGTGAGGGGGTTCTTCCTCCTCCTGCTCATCTTCCTCCTCCTCCTTCAGTCAACGTGAGGCCCTGCTGGCTCCACCAGAGGCCTGTCACATGATATCATATTTAAAGCCGCCGTCCTCCAGCTCAGGGCGCCACTTGGAAATATCAAGACGTCTCATCGGCGGCAAACGCGAGGCCAAAATGTCAGCGGAATTTGCTCATCCTGAACTTTGTCGCTGCCTCCCTCCAGCTCCCATCAGGCTGAAATGAATGCAAAGTGAGGCCGGCTGCCATTTAGGAGAACGCAGCCGTCTGAGGGGAAGGCAAGAGAGAGAGAGAGAGAGAGGGGTTTATTCAGCATCTGGGGGTGTAAATTCCCTACAAGCCTGCTGCCGTGTTTGACGGGAAGGAAGGAGCGAGCATATGCAGGGACAAGCTGCACCGAATTAGCCGAGGAGCCTGGAGGAGGACGAGGGAGGGAGGGAGGTGAAGGCACAGCTCGGGTCAGATTCTGCTCTCAAATCCTGAAGGTGCAGAGTCACGACACCTCTTGACCTGATGTGCATGTTATTAAAATTGAACAATGTCACGATTGGCAGGGAAAGGTGAAGGCTGATGAGCTAACGGGATGCAGAGGGAATGTTTTAGTCCGGTCTATTCCCCCTTTAGGCGCGCTGCAACAGGCTCCACGTTTACGTTCACGCCACCCAACCGGGGCTTAGTATTTTTAAAGGACGTTAAAGTGGATTTGATGGATTCTGATGTGTTGCAGCATAGTAAGGTGCAACTTTACTGCATATTGTGTCGATTAACACAGAAGAAGAAGAAAATGTATGATTAGATGAAACCTACTCCCCTCGCCCCCTCCCCTCTCCTCTGCCTGATAACTTGGGCCATCTCACTAATTTTAGCTGTCAACCATTAATTTGAACACATGGGCTCCTCGCGTCCCACAAATCCAAGCGTTGAATCCGTCACAAATTAAGCCCCGGTTGAACGATTCCAGTCATTTGAGGAATCAGGCCAGGCTGCTCTTTAATTTCCCCGGCGCGGCGCTTACGCATGGCCGCCGAGCTCGCTCTAGAACGAGCGTGCTCGCCGGGGTTAACGGGGACACGCTAGGCTACAGCCGCACACCTGGTCTGGAGGGAAGGTGTGACTTTGAGATAATGACGGCGGGCGGATTTGCAGAATGCCACCGTGGATGGCTTCCAAGAGGGATGTGGCGGGAAAAAAGTCACCGCAAATCCTCCCAAAAGCAAACACGTGAGGTGGGAAAGGGCAGGAGAGGAGCTTAGCATACCAATGACCACACAGGAGGGAAGAAAAACCCAAACAAATATCGCCCGCTGTCACGATTTATACATTTTCCATCAAAGCCAAAACGCTTCCAGTCTGTTTGTCCCATTACTGTAACCGAGACAACAAAGGGCCGCATTAATTCTGAGGGACGTCTGTGCTGCTACATTAGGATGCGAGGAGATGGCTGCCCTAAATTTGGTGTCTGTATTTGTGCACGTGTGTGAGAGAAGGAGAGTGTGTGTGTGTGTGCGTGTGTGTGAGAGAGAGAGAGAGATTATAGGTGACACTAAAACTCCTCTAATCAGGGCAAGCTGGTCGCTGATCTCTTCATAGGGCGAGGGCGTCATTGATTGATGCCGGCAGGACTTGCTGATGTGCTCGGGCTGAAGGGTGAAAGAGAGAGAGAGGGAGAATGAGAGAGAGAGGGAGAGAGAGAGAGAGAGAGAGTCGCTGATCAGCTTATGGGAGGCTGAAAGACTGTACGAGCAACCTCTGGACGTCCCCCCCGTCTGTCCCACCTGAGACGCTGAGATGGAGTCACGCGGGTCAGAGCTGGTCGGCCACGTGCGTCCAAACAGGTCTGAGTTGGTGTGTGAGTGTGAGTGTCTGTGAGTGTGTGTGTGAGCTTTTTCCAGCATCAGGCGCTTGGGGCTTGGATGGTAAATGAGCGCGGCAGAAATGTTAAACTGCGCATGATGGCGGGGCGGCTATAATTAGCCATGATTGGTTTGATTGAGTCTCCCGTCCACGCCTGGGTGTTGGCTCGTCGGGGATTGTGATGACTGTCCACGCATTAATTATTGAGTAATAGTTGGAGGAATGGCAATGGTTAATGACACAAAATGAATGCTATAATCCATTGAATTGACATAATTAGGAATAGCCAGATTTCCCCCGAGGCGTTCTTTCTCATCATGACCTAAAGTGGAGAGGGATGCCTGAAAATGGACCGAGAAGTATTCCTCCCTCATCCCATCCCTTCCTTCATGGCTCACAGCGTTGCATTGTGGGAGAGAGCGGTTGCAGCCAAGTATTTGATCACGTGTCAGCGTAGACGGTCCAAAGGGAGCGTGGCTGCTGCTCGTCACCGGAGAGACGCGAGCGACCGGGTCGTCGATTGTAAATGAGCTGGCGAGAGGAGCCGCTCCAGCCCGGCGGGTCTGATCTGGAGTTTGGCAAAGAGAGAAGATCTGATGGTTCTCTGCGGTCAGATGAAGCATCAGTAAATGCGACGGGGTAATGAAGGCGGTCAAGCTGCAGCTGCTCGGCCGCATGCAGGGGGGGCGTCCTGAGGGACTCAGGGTCAGGCTCGGGCTCCACGCGGCGGCTGAGGCCTCGGCTCTGTCTGCCTCGCTAATGCTGCGGATGATGGTGATGTAAATATTTATGATGTCGATGGCAAGAAAACAGATCACACTCGATATTATTATAACCCCGCTGATCAAAGTGTGATGCTTAACAGGTTTATGCTGCTCTCTTTGTTGTTGTTGTTATGCCTTCCTCGTGATTCAGCCCCCGACACAGACAGGTTGGCTCCCACGGCACCCATGGCGCTCATGACGAGGCGCCTGGAGTGCAGCGTGGGCGCACTGTCGCACGAGATGACACACACGCACACACACACACACACAAACACACACACACACACACACACACACACACACACACACACACACACACACACACACACACACACACACACACACACACACAGAGCCTCCTCTGTAGTTTGGTGTTGGAGGTTGTGGGGTGCTGAGGGGCCGGAGGGGGCTGGCAGGAGACGGCGAGCTGTGGCCCCCCGGGAGCCGCAGAGGAGGCAGTGAGTGTCGCTGCTCGCCGCCGGCTGCCATAAATCACAGGTTCCCCCGCACGGTTAGGACGATTACTCTCCACGGCGTCATGTGAACCCCCTACATGCCTTCACTGTTTGTTTTCCAAATCCCAGGGCGCTCGGCGGCGTACGTAGAGTGTCGACTCAGTTGTACTGGATTATTTATATATTTTGCCCCTCTTGCACTTTTCTCTGGTGGCGCTGTTCAGATTGGGTGCCGCAGCAGCGAGGCGATCCAGCTCAGATTTCGCAGTGTGCAGTCGGAACATTGGCTGTTAATTGGGAAAGGGCAGGTGTCGTACTTCCCGGGGCTAAAGCGAGCGAGAAAGATGGAGTCAAAGCTGCCAGAACTGTAGAGAAGCGGCGTTCAGCTTTCTCTCTTGTCTCATAAACGCATCAAACTGTTGAAGCCACGCTGCGTTCTCGTCAGTTGTCAGTTGCAGCTCAGCTCCAACTGTAGAATTCTGGTCAGCACAGGAAGGTTTGGGAAGTTTCTGGTGGGCGAAGATGGCGCTGGAGTCCATTTCACCGCAGCGCCGCAGGGTTTTGGCGGGTTGACGCCCCACCTCAGGAGCCACAGAGCCGGGGGCCACGGACGCCCCGAGCCCCCGCCGGCGTGACATAGACGCGCAAGATGGTGAGCGGTTACTATGGCAGGTTACTATGGCAACCTCGGGTCTCTGCGAGAGCTTCCATTTCGCACAGCGTGGGAGAAAAGGAGTGAGGGAAAGAGAGAGAGAGAGGCAGAGGGGTGGAGAGGAGAACCTGCGGAGAGGAGAAGGGTGGAGGAATCGGCAGAAGAGGTGAGGTGTGGAGATAAATGTGTTCCAGGTGCCGTGGGGGGGCTTGGAACAGGAGGGGGGGTGAGAGGAGAGGAGGTGATGGAGGAGTGTGAATGATGGGGTGAGACGGAGGCGCGAGAGGAGCAGATTGGAGGGCAGGGACGGCGATCATGTGACCTGTTGGAGCAGATCTGTGCTGGAACACCTCCACAAACAACCAGGCAGCTTCTCTGGCTCTTCATCCTCTCCTCTTCATCCTCCCTCCCTCTCTCCATCACGCTTGCGGTTCGGTCGGCGAGGGGCTCGTCTGCGGGAGACGACGCCGTGTCAGTCTCTGAGATTGGTCTCCATGGAGATGTCCATCAGTCAGTCGGTGTCTGTTTTGGTGGGCAAAGGCTTATGGTGTTTGTCAGCGTGAGTGTTTATTTGCACGCGTATTAGTCAGTGTGTCAGTCCCAGGGAGCCAAGCCGGAGTGGACGCAGGCCAGGGGCGTGTTTGCTGATCACACATGCATGTAAACACGCTTTGTTTGGCCCAACATTGAACTGTAAGGTTTGTGTACAGTGAGGTCATTTACAGCGCCGCAGATCCATGTACAGGTGATTAAAGCGTATCAGGGCCCAGCAGCTAAGCTAACGTGTGTGTGTGTGTGTGTGTGTGTGTGTGTGTGTGTGTGTGTGTGTGTGTGTGTGTGTGTGTGTGTGTGTGTGTGTGTGTGTGTGTGTGTGTGTGTGTGTGTGTGTGTGTGTGTGTGTGTGTGTTGGCTTTAACTCTGCATTGTCACATCTGAGTGCACTGGAAATGGTGGAAGAAAGAATCAAACCTGTCACGTGAGTCAAAGTATCAATACCAAAGTAGAAAAGTGTTTGATTTGAAGTAAAAGTCCTACATTCACTTTACTACTTCAAAGTAAACAAGTCTCAGCAGTTTAGGAGATCTTCTTGTTTTCAGATCAGGAGAAGAAGCAAATGAAAGAAAGACAGAAGTTGTTGTTCTTCTCTTATCGCACTTAAGTAGCCACAGCTGATAGTGTTATGTGTTACATGTTCTTTGTACTATGTGGCGTTTGAGTGCGCAGCATCAATCCCCTCAGTAGTGAACAATGCAAGATGCACAACACACAAATGAGTGAACCAACAAACACACACAAGCTCCTGGAGTTCATTAAATATGTATATCTGCACTCTATACATGTGCTCAGATCTGATATTCAGTAAAAACACAAATAGCTCAACAATTTACATAAATGCAAATTAGTGTTTACATCTATGAGTGTTGTTGTTCTGGGAAGCCACATATTTTACTACAAATCACTTTTTTTGTTTTGTTTTTAAAGAATCACACATCCTCTGCTGCCAAACATACATTAGTGTCGTGTAAGTTTCACCCTTTAGTTTTCACTCATTTGAGCACAAAAGGAAAATCAGAAAATGCAGAGAATTGAAACTGATGCGAGCTCCCATAATGCACTTCAGCGAGTGTTTGTGGTTTGATTGGCACGACGCAGTTGACAGCGTGGCTTGTGGTGGTGCGTTGCGTTCCCGTGCTGGTGAAAGGCTCCGAAATCTGAGGTGCCGCTGAGCAGAATCACATCCAGGAAACTGAGACCCGGCAGACACGCAACCAGAACCAAACTCTGACACTTTGTTGCATCAGAGTCGGAGCTTCAGCAGCCGCCGTTGTTAGGCTGACATCAGTGTGAAAGCTGGCTGGGGGAACAATGATTTGAACTCATCAGTGTCCCAAGTGTGATGGAGAAATGACCAACATTGACCAACAGTCTGCTGCTTACCAATAATAACATGAATGTTTCATTGAAATACATATTTGTTTGGATTCAAATTGGTGATTTGTTGTACAAGAAAGAGAGAAAAATGTTGAATTGGGGCGACAAGTGACACAAATGCCTGTAACGTGTAAGAGCGTCCCTAATGCATTGTGTTCTGTTGCCTGAGCAGATGTACCAACATAAAGGATTCCTGCTGAAACCACCAAAAAACCCAAACATTACCTTTGTACCTCCAACTAATCGTGTAATCTGAGAGAAAATGAAGGTAATCAGGTTTGTCCTAATGAGCTAGGCGACTTAAATTATACCCCTGATGACGGTTCTGTTAAGGTCACCCGTAAGTGTAATGGGATACATTTTAGAGTAACCTATCCAACCCCCTGATACTAAGCACTCAAAGACACAATCCTTCGCTCTGAGCGCACGGTGACCTCGTCAGAGAAATGCCAGGCAACACGCGCACGACACATGCAGTCAGCGTTGACGTGACAAAGAGTTTGACCCGAGGACAGACACAGACACAGACACACTCGCGCGCGTCTCCCCAACCACAACAAAGTAGTTACGGAAACGGTCCGAAGCCGATGTTGTCCTGGGAGCCACGAGGAACAGCTGGGAGAGATTTGAGACTCCCCTGCACCTAAATTGCGCCATTTACATTGCCGTGTAAATGGCCGAGAGACGTTTTGATTAACTACCGTGTTTTCCGTGTCGTCCCTCAGTGCGCAGGAAACCCAGAATATCAACACGCTTAACAACTTTACAAATTAATTGTCCGGCGTCCCGTCCAGGCGGCGCCACAGAGCGGACGGTAATAAGTGGATTTCATTTGAAGTCGAAAGCCGGCGTGGTGAATGTGAAGATGTTAACATTAAAAGTCTTTCATCCCAGCATGCAATGACAAGTGGTACGAAGCGGGCGGTGAGGGGTTTGAACATGTGGGGTAGGTAATGTAATGTCTGTTAATGGGAGTGCTTCAGCAGGGCCGTGAACACAGTGACTTTTAATCTGCCGCGCTGAAGGGGAGGAGGTCCCCCGCTCCTGCAGGAGACATTCTGAATAGTTCAGGGCTTCTTCTCTGCATCCTAATGAGATCGACGGGCGGCGGCTCAGACTTTCTGTGTGGGAGGGCGAGGGAGGAGACAGAGACGGTGAGCCGGGCTGCAGCAAACACTGCAAAAAAAAAATCCCCCCCCAAAAAACCTAAATCAATTACAGGAATACAACAAAGTCTGGCTGCCTGTTTCAGGATGATTCGCTGTTTAGACGCTCACAGATGATTTATTGTGATTTCTCGTAGCAACAGATTTGCTTTGTTCAGGTAAAGAAGACCAGAAACGAACCAAAAGTAGATCACGTCTGTAGAGCCCCCTACTGCCGGAATAGGATTCTCTACAATTTATCTTCTTGTTATATTTCGATTTGCCAAATAATGATCAGGCATATTTTTAGACTTTTTAGATTTCAAAAAGGGTTTGAACACTGTTGTTCTTCTCCCCTTGAAGCAACACATTTCCCTTGATTACAGCCTATTTGCATGTTTGGAGTACAGGAGATGTTTTGTTGTTTACCCTCAGGATGAATGCCGATGATGGGTTTTTTAGTTGTAACATTTGGTCCAAAAAACTCCCGACTGACACACGTTGAATGATTTGTGGCAGCATGAATGGAACGCTGGCATGACGGGGGGAGTTCCATAGCAGACATCCCAGCGTGAGCCCGTAAGAACAGGATTAATAAATTACACGGGAGGAAAACTGGGGAGGAATTTTGCTCTAATTAATAGTTTATCAGTCAATTATACGGTCCATTGACCTCGTTGTACGTACACTTAGGACAACAAAACCACAGCAGTAACTCTGGGTCGAAGCGGGGATCAGGAGGGTTGAATTTCACTGTGAAAACCATCGTTTCCAACACAGATTTACTACAAGTCAAGCATGACATCATGACGACAGCGTCAGGGGGAGGGGAGGGGGGAGTTAGAGTGATAGGTTCTGTCTTCTGCACCGTGTAGCTGATGGCAAAGTCAGGTCGATGTAATCTTCTGAAGTTGGTTTGGCAGAGATGATTTCATTGCACAGAAATATTGACGAGTTTATAATCTGCCTGTAATCCACTGTGATGCACTTTGAAATTCCAATTAAATGCCACTGAGGGCATCTTGTTTCTGTAACTTGACATATTTCCATTTGAAATTGAGTGTTGAAGCAGGCGTGAAAGTGTGTGTGTGTGTGTGTGTATGTGTGTGAATAAGCTTGTGTTTTCCTACTTTCTTCTCAATCTCATGCTGGAAATTGAGTCTCAGGATGAACTGTAATCTACGGAAATGTTCTCTTGTGGAGAGAAGTGAAAGTGTGTGTAGTTATCCCCGTTATCCGACACACACTCTCCCTCTCTGAACAGCTCTAAACACAGTGTATATGAAGCATGCTGAGGTCTTTAGAGTTTGGTGTTCATGCACAGATCAGCTTGCATCTCTGTTTCTGCTTAAACAAATCAGGATGCCTACGGCCGCCGCGCCGCGTTTGTCTGCTTGTCTTTCATCTGCTTGTGTTTCGTTCTTGTCAATAAGCGTCTCCCCCCTGTCAAGCTTTACACACATCGTTCCATCAGCAATAATATGGAAACTTAGCTGAAATCATCATCAACACCCCGCCGCTGTCCCCCACCCTGAGCCCCTTCGCATTAATCAATACTCAGTACAGCTAATGGCAGCGGTTGTCATGCATGGATGGAGAGGACGCGTTGGCGGAGTGGGCGATGTTTCCACGTGTGCTCTGTGGCGGAAAAAAAAAAACGAGCGACACATCGGGGAGGAACAATCGATGTCAAGTACAATGGTTGTGTTTTCACCTGAATCTGGTAACGTGGCGGCGTGACACAGACACACACACACACACACACACAGACACACACAGGCGTTATCGAACCGCAGCATCGATTCACCTGTGCTAACATGTTAACGTCTTGAACCTGCCATGGAATATTTCAATAACCTGTGGGGGGAGGGGGGTGAGTGGGCTCCCAGTGGGCCCCCTGGGATCCGGAACATGAATCAGGTATTACTGAGGCAACACAAAAGATGTTAGTACCCTATTAGTCACACAGTGCTTACAGTGTGTGCCTCAAGTGTGTGTGTTTGTGTGTGTGTGTGTGTGGGCAAGTGACGTCAGAGCTTCCATTCACATCGAGGCCGCGGCTTGACCAGCTTTCTTTCAGCGCCCCCGGGGGTGAGAGGATGAGAGAGGAGACAGAGGGAAGGAAGTGAGGGGGGTGGGGGGGTGGTGGGGGGGTGGGGGGCACTGGGCTTCCTCTCTCCCATACAGCACAATATGAAACAGCCCCCCCCCCCCCTTGCCCCTACCCCTACTGATCCCCATTTAACAACTATTCACAAGTACTTCTGTCTCTAGTATGTATCCCCCCGCCCCCAAACCCCCTTCCGCCATCATTAAAAAAAAAGAGAGAAAACACTGTTCTCCATTTAATCAGAGATTCTGTGATCTGATCCGGAATTTCCCTTTTCATTTTTTTTAAAGCCCCCCCAGGTTTTTCATCTCTGTAAGTCAATTTTGCCTGATGGTTGTGTGTGTGTGTGTGTGCGCGTGTGTGTGTGTGTGTGTGTGTGCGCGTGTGTGTGTGTGTGCGCGTGTGTGTGTGTGTGTGCGCGTGTGTGTGTGTGTGTGTGTGTGTGTGTGTGTGTGTGTGTGTGTGTGTGTGTGTGTGTGTGTGTGTGTGTGTGTGTGTGGTTGAGCTGTAAGTGTGATGGACGACCACAGGACCAGGACGAGCGTGAAGCCCAAAATGAAGCAGATTTGGCTCGAAAAACTGAGAGCCAGTTTGTCCCAGACTGTGGCAGATCGGTGCAGACTGGTTGATTTTGGTGAAATCTGCGGATGACCACTGGGCCACGAGGAAGTCGCTGCGTCAAAAATTGTGTCTGATTACAACATAAATCTATATTTTTACGTACGTCAACGCAGGTTAGTCTTTGCTTATGCAACGGCAGTTTGTATTTGGTGTGATCCTGAACCAGCTGCTGATTTCCCGGTTGCGACTAAGAGGAGCTTGCAAAGTGAAACACAGTGGTGGTTTCATGTTAACCAGCAGCCTCGGAGGGTAATCATATTAGTGCCTGATTTATCATATCTTAAATTTGTCTGCTACTTATGAGCTGTGCCGCGCTGAGATCGCACTTGTGATAGAGCAGCCGAGGCTCTGCTGGGAAGGCCCGGAGAAATTAATGTCTGGGAAAGTGAAAGACCTCATCACAGCCTCCCACTTGATTGTATTGTGGTCTGTCATATTCCCTTTTAATAAGAATCAGTGAGATGAGACTGATTTGGTTTGGTGCTTTGTGTTTAAATGCATTAGAAGGGGCTGGAAATGTGAATAATGACGGAGCTGATCCCGTATTTAGAGGCGGGGCGGAGGTCTGGCCGCTCGGTGAATCCACCTGTTGAGCAACGAGAGCGGCCTTCGCCACAAATGTGCGGATACGTGTCGGCCGTTGCGTGTAAAACGTGGAATCAGCCCCCCACACTGACTGGGAGCTGTTTTAGGGTGCCGCCTCTTCAAGGTCCCCCCCTGTTCTGTTCTGATGTCGTAAACCGCGTCAGTTCCTCAGCTGCCGCGGACGCCCACCACACCGTGAAACGGGTGCACGGCGAAGGACTTCTCCCGTCTGCGCTTGACGCCGAAATGTCCCTCTTGTTTGTCAGTTTTGTGTGTGTATCGGCTGCGTGGTTGTAAATTCTGGCGACTTTAAACCTAAACAGCATCACTGAGCTTCTGAACGTTAGACATCAACGTGTTAGGTCCTTTAGGCTTGGCTCAAAGTTTTGCAATCCTCATCGCCTCCTCTCCTCTATATTACACTATAAATAAAGAAAAATCAAAGAAAGCCTAATATGTTGCCTTTAATGTTTTGGATATTGCCCGATATATTTCAAATTTACTATCTTTATTGATGGAATCTATAGAGTTTGCCTCCTCGCAGTGATTTTAGCAGCCGTGCAAGTTTTGTATCCTGTTTGAATGACATATAACTCATTTAAAATCACTTCAACTAAACGTGCACCTATAAAGCTGCTAACTCCTAATTGCTTTTGAGATAATTACCTTCTCGCACTCAATATACACTCAGCAGCCAGTTTATTGTGTACACCCCGCACAATAAACGCTGCGATCTGATCTGATATGATACGGGCAGGCCTGTAAAGTCAGCCCCATTCAGCAAAACCTTCGCATTTGTGGTGTTGATTCCACTTCCTGTTGCTTTTTGAGAGGAAGTGTGTGTGTTGGAAGGCGTTGTATTGGAAACATTAGTGGGTTGAATGTTCGCAAACACCTCTTAGTTTGTTTGTTGTGTTGAGGATCGAAGGTTGTTATTTAGATTGGTCTTACCTCATAAGCTGGACAGAGAAAACGTCGCCCCCTAGTGGTGCCTAAGAGGCGCCAAGGCCGCGTCACGTAAAGACATCAACTCTTTGCTTTTGGCATTCGCACTGAAGTGGGAGAGACAGAAGGGCTGGAGGGGAACATGGCAGGAGGTGGATCTGGGCTCTGTCTCGCCTCCTCTTCATCACACTTCTGCAAAAGTCTAAAGACATTAAATACCACAAGAATAATTACCGCTGACAGACGACAAATTTGTGCCAAAGTACCAGCCGGCTCCTCGCGACCGTCCTGATGTGTCTGACCAGGTGTGTTACGCGTTGGCGTGAACATGATGAGGACGTGGAGGTCATAAATGAGGCGTTCAGGGGCAGTTTAGCATCTACAGGTTTGCTTTGCCGCGGGTTACCGGACCAAACTGCCTCCTTATTGGTCAATATTCACATATGAAAGGAGGCCAACATAAAGTATCAAACTGTGGCACCTCTTGTCACTGTGATCTGGAAGCCGCAGCGCTCTCTTTTTCTTCTTCTTCTTCTTCTTCTTCTTCTCATTTTTTTTTTTTGGAGTTGCCATCTTGCTGTATGCGAAGTCATTATTGATGCGCCTCCACGCTGATCCGGAGACAGGACACCAGAGAGAAGGAGCGCAGCCCTGTCTGTTCCACCGGCCGTTTGCTTCGACCGCCTGTCAACTCGTCTCTCTGGCGATCTGTCACGTCGCTCTGCCCGCCACTCTCTCTCTCTCTCTCTCTCCCTCTCTCTCTCTCTCTCTCTCTCCTGAAGTTTCTGTTTAACCATCTGCCGCTCAGCTCGTCTGTCAATCGACGCACTCGTAGCTTCTCCTACACGTCTGGCTTTGTTAGCCGACGTTTGGGTTTGCAAGTTCAGAGCCCATATTTGCTCCTGGGCGCTATTAAAAGGTATTGAACAGTTATTGAGGATGACAAGATTTCCAAATATATCACGTTTGTACCTTCAGGCTAAATAACAGGGAGATGTAATATGGAGAGAAGAAAATGTAAAGCAAAATTCACAGCCCGACGGTTCAAACGCGGCCTCTGAGCGTTTCACAGGCCAGAGATTATAGCGTTTACGTCATGTTGTCCTACAGTGTGCCAAAACGTTTTATCAGGCTTTGAAGCGACCCCGGGGAATATTAAAGGGAATATTATGGATGTTGTTGGTGGAGTTTCAAGAGAAAAGAGCCTGTTTGAATGTTTTTATTATGCCGCAGGAAGTATTTGATCGCTGGAAGATCACAACTTACACACAGTTTACTGCTATTAAGGCTGCAGCTAATCCTCATCATCAATTATTGAATTTATAATTTCTCCAATGCAATAACGTCTTCTTGCACGTTCCAGATGCAGGGGAACAATTTGTCCGCTTTAATTTTCTATCAATCGGACTGACACTCGATAAATCTCTGCGGCGTCGCTCCCCCCGGAACACTCTAGGGGGGCCGTGACCTTTGAACTGGTGATCTATGTGAGCCCATGCTGCTCTATTGTAAATCACTCCAGATCACTGCATCATTGCCGCTGTTAAACGCAGACTGCACTGTAATGCAGCGTCATGGATTTTGGAGTGTTGATGTCACTCACTCATGTGTGCTTTGCGGCATTTGGCTAGTAGTGTGTATAGGGTGCTAATGAGGGAGGAGGAGGAGGAGGGGGTGGATGTGGAATTGGTGGGATACAGCTGGACGGAGTGGGAGACTGTGGTGAATAGGTAACCATGGTAACTCTGTTGGCTAAGATTTGAATGCGAGGCGAGAGAAAGAGTGAGAGATAGAGGGAGAGAGGAGGGGAAAAAGGGGGAAAGGAAGCTGCAGTGTGTGTGTTTGTGTGTGTGTGTATGTGAGAGAGAATAAGAGAGGGGGGGGGGGGTTAAAGGTTAATATGCGTCAGTGTACCAGGTTAATCTTTTATCAAACTGCGAGGTCAGCGCAGCGTTTAGCCCTGCCAGACCTGACACTACATTACACCACACCAGGGAGAGGGAGAAAATGGAGGAGCCCAGAGGGAGAGGGGGACGACGACGACTGCACAACAGTTTAGAGGGAGGAAGAGGCAGTTCCGACTTTTAATTTCGTAGGAGGAGATGCAGGGAGGAGGAAGATGTCAAGGGAGAGCAGAGCAGAGCAGAGCGAGGATGAGGAGGGAGAGCAAGGATGAGGAGGGAGAGTTACAGGTAGAGAGACTGTAGTAACATGTGGGCAGTGACAGCAGACACAATCAACCAGCTGCTAACCAGCTGACACCTCCAGCTCCTCCTCCTCCTCATCTTCCTCCTTCTCTTCCTCTTCCTCTTCATTTCCAGCTCCCATCTTAACCTTTCTTCCTCCGGCACCTCTCTGCTGCTCTCTGATGTTGCCTACCTGAAATAGCTCTGGCGGCGCTTAAGTATAAAAAAAGAGGAAGAGGAAGGAGGAGGAGGTGGCTGGAAATTAAAATCAGAGAGTTGATCCAAAAATAACACGCGGGCGCTTTTCTTTCCTGCCGCGCGTTAAAGAGGCGGGACGCGGCGGCAGACGGAGCGGTCGTCCCGCCGCGTCCCGCCGCGTCCCTCCTGTTGAGCGCCGCGCCGCGCTCCGCCGTCCTCGCTGCCTGAGATGCTGCCGCCGATATGATTTATCACGGTGTCCTTGTGTGTGTTTTAATGTCATTGCACTGCTGCGCGCGCATTATTGATCAATCTTGCACACACACCCACCTCTCTCTCTCTCTCTCCCCCTTTCCCTCTCTCTTCCTCCCTCCCTCTCTCCTCCTCCCTCTCCTCCTCTCTCGCTCTCTCCTCCTCTCTCCCTCTCCCTCTCTCCCTCTGCACCCTAGCTGTTTCATATTCATCCGGCTGTATTGTCTTTTGCCTTCATCCCTTCGCAGCTCTCTATGTTTAATACGCGGCTCTGTGTTGTCATTCCACCTCCCTCCATCTCTGTCTGCTTTAAATTCATCTCTCTATTGAGCCCTCCTCCCCCTCCTCCCCTCCTTCTCTCTTTCTCTCTCACTGAGCGAGAGATTATTAATATTAATGCCTCTCTTCTTCTCTCCCTCCCCATTTCCTCTCTTCTACTTTTTTAATCTTTCCTCTACCACTGATCTTTTCTCCACTCTTCCCACTATTTATTCCCCTCCCTGGCTCTTTATCCCCCATCACCCCTTTCACTCAGCCTTCCCTCCATCCATCTCCCTCTCCTCTCCCTCACTCCTTCCCTCTCTCTCTCTCTCTCTCTCCGTCTCTCTGGCCTTCTCTCTGCAGCTGTTCAGTATTCATCTATTACTGTAGTGTTGATAATTCCCTTCTCTGCCTGCAGCCATACAGTCATCTATCAGATTAATAATCCTCCTCTCCTTCTCATCCCCCCCTCATCTTCTTTCTTACTGTGCCAAGAGAGAATGCTCGGTGTGTCAAATGAGTTTGCGTGTCAAAGTCCAATCATTACAACCATCATCATTAATAACCGTACACAGATTGCAAGATGCCCTTAGTTAAGGTCATTCAGGTCTAAGTGACCCGTTCTCTGCTTGTCCAGACCTAAACCGATCACCTAGTGTTCATGTTGACTGCACTACTCACCATCATTCTCCAACCGTCGAGGTCAAGCAATGCTGCTCTATAGTACGGGAACAGAATTTGCATTTCTATCCCGCCGCACTTGCAAACCTTCACTTGCCGGTTTGCAAGTGAAGGTGCTGAAGGAAACGCGATCAAACATCAATGTGTCATTGTCACGTTAATTGGGATAGGTTGGTGTAATTAGTGTTAACAAATGAGACCGTGGTGGAGATGATTGGTAGCATCTTTATCTCACAGAGCTGTTATTATTAATGCTAGAGGTTCTTCAAAGGGAGACCACATGTCGCTTGTTTTATAGAAGATGGTGGACAAGCTGGTGAGGTGGAAGCGCAGTGTGACAGTGGCCTTTGCTCCTGTGTAGCATGTAAGTTTAAGTCTTTCCCGTTTTCCACTGATCCTCCTCTACGTCTCAGAGGGAAATACTGTGCTTTTAACTCCCCTTCATTCATCTGATGCCTCTAATTAAAAGTTACTGCAGTTTAATTAAAGCGCGAGGCGTTGAATTCAACACAAGATAAACTCATAAAATGCTGCTGTTTTTGGATAAAAATGCATCAGAACATTGTTTTTTGCTTTTAAAGAAGCATGAAAAGCTCAAACTTTGAAAGGATGCTGCAGGCCTGATGGAGCTGGCCAATCGCAACAGAGGAGGGGGTTTGGGATGAAGTTAGTTTTCCCTCAGGGTGCCCAGTGGTGCTTCAGGAAGGCATTACAATGAGAACATGAATATTTGTATGTGTCCCCTGGAGGCAAAATGGTACATCAAGTATATTTACTCCTCCCACCACTTTCCACTGCAAGAACCCTGCAAAACAGCTTGTTATGTATGAAAAAAATCATCTTGCAAAAGCGTTCATTTTTCCTTCTACAACATAAATAAAAGCTGCAATATATCCGCTGTGGCCTTTGACATTAAACTCTTTATATTATTAGCATACGTGGTTCCTCTTTGCTCAAACGCCTGTTGGTTTGTGTGGATTAAGTTGTTGCACAAAATATGCGAGCGCCATAAATCTGTGCTTTGCATGCAAATGTGCAGCTGAACCTCAGGGTCTGCAGAGGGACGCGCTGCTTATTCTAGTGTGGTGTTTGTTTGTAATGATGCCTATTTGTTCACAACAATCACGTTAATATCTCAGAGTTAATGTGTTTGTGATTAAACGTGGCACCTTAAAGCCAGAGCTGCCTCCTTTGCTGTCCTACTTACCTTTGTGTATTTCAGTATTTCCGTACCTGCTGCTTGACGCTTTAATGAAAGAAATCAGCTTCCACCTGCCCCCGGGTGTAAGGATTTGATTTCTGACAAAATGACTGTTCAGGGATTATGTAGGATTTGATCGGAGCGGTGACAGTGAAATTCTAATGTTGACAGTCGCTCCCATGATGAGATGTGTACCTGTTATTGTGGAGGGAAATGTACTATATCCATATCATTATTATTATTATTATGTAAGTGAACATTATGTCTTTGGCATTCACTGATTGTCTTACAAGAATCCTTATTAGAGAGGAAGCAACTTTATGTCTTGGCAGGTCACTGTGACGTGGTTACTACGGTAGCAAGGAGTTACAGTAGAACAATAGTAAGGCGGTGTTTACAAGAAAGGCATCCACCCTGGGACACTCTGATATAAAATACATGTTTGCTCTCAGAATAACTCAGTGCATGTATTCACTGAGACTTGTGATACATCTCTCCTGTATGACTGAATACATGAAGAAGACTTCTCAACCGTCTCCGTAAATTGATAATTGAATGATACTATATTATTTGTCCTGGTTATTCTGTGTTGGGGGAAATATGAAGCACAGTGTGGATTCTGTCTCTAATATCTGCTCTCTCTCTCTCTCTCTTTGTTCTTCCACAGTAACTCCTGGGTTCTCGCTTCACAAAAAGCCTTGCTCAAATCCCGAGACAACGCGAGAAAAAAGGGAGTAACATCTGTTTATCTGCATATTTCTATGTTCAAAAAGCAAAAGGGAGCAACGCAGAGATCGACAGAGGACAGAAACCATCAGAGAGGATGCAGAATTAAAGAGAACAAATTGCCGCTGGAGGACCAAAGGGAAACCAAACCTTTTCTTGCGAACCACCAGCGTGGATCCAACTCACCTGTACCTCCGCATCACAGAGCAGGGTCATGTCCCAGTTGCCATGCGCATCGCCACGCTGACCTGCCTTTCCGGCCCCTCCCCCTTCCTCTTTCTATTGGCCCAGCTGCTACTGCGGCTCCTCCTCCCTGGGCCGGAGTTGGTCGGAGCCGCCTCCCCCTGCCCCTCCCTCTGCACCTGCTCCAACCAAGCCAGCCGAGTCATCTGCACCAGGCAGAACCTGGAGGCGGTGCCCGAGAGCATATCAGTCAACACGCGATACCTCAACCTGCAGGAGAACTCCATACAGGTGAGGCCTCGCTCAAAACACGTACGACTCAATACATATACACATGTCGCAGACAGATAGAGATGTCTTGAGATATAGCAGGCAAGGACAAACAAAACAATACTTGTATTAACTGATCACTACTGGATTTTTGAGACACTCAAACATGAAGAAATGGCTATAATATTTATATTTGTTGTGGGAAAAAGCAGTTTTAATGCAGATGTTGAAAAAATGTTTTTAAACTTAAAATGTTCCACAAAGTTCAGCCAGAATTTCTTTAAAACTTTTAGAATGATCTTGCTGACACACACACACACACACACACACACACACACACACACAGAGAGAGAGAGAGGAAACAAACTCTCTCAAACTTTGTGATGAAAGGGTCAGTTTATTAAAAGCTGAGCAATTAAAGGTGACGTAATGCTACATTTGCAATCGCAGTCATTTTATTCATTTTATCACAAATGGTGACTATAAATACTTTTTCAATACCAAAATACTAAAACAGAAAATAGCACTGGTATCAACATACAATCTGTACAGCACATGCTTATATACGGTGATCGTGTGTAAAGACAATCTAAGCTGCTTTGTTATACTAAATTCATTGTTATATTCTATTTAACAGATAAAACAACTTTCTCACATAATGATGAAGAACCGGAGGTCATCATTTACTCATTTACTCTCGTTTATTTACCACCATCACTGCATAGATCACACTTTGTGTCTCCTTTGACCGAGCGCAAATTTGCATTGCTTTTCAACACTTGGCACATCTTAATATGAGTATTGATTTGGTTTATAAGAAATGGAGTTGTTGACATCGTTACTGATGTGCTGGAAATGGCACATTGCTGTGAAGCACTGCATCAGGGTGCACACACACACACACACACACACACAATGCTTATGCCCGTGTTGTGTTCTGGTGCATTTCAAAGAGGATTAGCGTGGTGATGGAGGGGTTTCATTTAGAAAGTTTAGCTTGTGTAACAGATAAAAGTTATGAGGTAATAATGATAGAAAAGGTGTTTAAGCTTCTGCTGAATTGGAGGAATATTTTATGAATCGAAAGCAAACCATATTCCCATGACGGTGCTGCCTTTTGTATGCATTACCAATTTGTCTACTGTCCCAAGACAGCGCTTGTGGCTTTACAGCTGCGAGGGAAGATCGTTTAACCGCAAACCGTCGATACAAAGCGCATGAATCTTTACATTTATAAACACAGCGGGCTGATTTTATTCTTTGCAACAGCATTTAAAGTAATTGTATCCCATCTCAACTTGCTGACAGCGCTTTGTTCTTTTTTTTGTGATTTCAAATTCATCTTCCCCGCATCTTCCGTCTCCTCTCATGAAAAGCAACGAGTTTCCCCAGGTTGTTAAAATTGTCCAGTGAATCTCTTATTGTGTCAAACTGCTCGCCGCGTTTAACAGAGTCATTTGACATCCGCCGATCCTCGGAGAAAACATCTTATTAAAGCTTATGTGATCTTAGCAGAGCAAATACACGGGGCATCAATCCCCACGGTTTGGTGTGTGTGGGGGC
This sequence comes from Genypterus blacodes, assembly GCF_046128005.1. NCBI lineage: Eukaryota > Metazoa > Chordata > Actinopteri > Ophidiiformes > Ophidiidae > Genypterus > Genypterus blacodes. The sequence continues at coordinate 327,009 of NW_027467032.1, read as the reverse complement.
TTTTAAAGAGGGAGAAGAAGAAAAAAGAGAAGAAATAATGTCGCTTTTCATTGCTTTTTCGTTTTTAGCCTTCAAATTACGATTCGGTTTGTTGTATCCTGCAGCCCCACTTGAAATGATTAAAAATCTAAAAATGTTTTAACACCTGAAGGCATCCTAGATTCTCTGGCTTATTTTTTCCTTCACTGAGTACCCTGAGAGTAAAGCCTTGACAGCTCCCACCCCCTCTTTACATCCCCCCCTTTGCCATCACCCCCCCTGCTCCTGCTCTACATACAGAGGAGGCAATGGCCTGACTCCAGGAGCCTCTGTGTGTGTGCGTGTGTGTGTGTTTGTGTGTGTGTGTGTGTGTGTGTGTGTATGTGTGTGTGCGCATGTGTCTTTTTGGCCACATATCTCAAACAGTCAGAGATTTAAGGGGCTTTTAGTCGCGCTCACTTGCCGCGTGTCTTCTCTCCAAATGAGCTCCAGTTGGACGGCTCTAATGACGGCGCGTGCTGTCCAGGGCCTGTGGCACTCGTGTTCTTCAGCTTCGTGTCCTCTTTGCGGAAAAATGATTTTCTCTGGTTCTTTATTCATGGCATGAAAACAGCAGCACAGCTTGAATGTTTAGACACTTTTATTACTGTGTTCATTTGGTCTGTGAGTTTTTGTCTCGAGTAGTGATCTGTGGTCATGCTTGATTTGACTTGTCCAGCGCTGATAATCGGCTAATTATCAAGGGACCGTAAAGTGTCAGGAGAGAGTCCACAGAGTTTAAGCGGTGACAAAGTGCAAAGAGCATTTCAGTGTTGTAGACGTGTGAGGTTTATTTCAGGACCCTGACAGGAAGGGGGATGTGAGGACAGGATGGGGTTAGAATCAGGGGTTGGTTTATTGTAAACGTCTTCACTCAGTTCCTGTCAGGTCCGGTAGTGCTGATGCCACGGGCCTTGACTCCATGTGTCACCGTGTTTTAGACTTGAGCGTATCTAAGCGGCCTTCCTATCAGGTCTGATCTCTGCAGGAGAAACGTCTTTTTTCAGGTGAGAAGGTGAGTGGCCCTCTGGGGAGCAAACTGGAGGAAAAGCTGCTTGTTAATTCGTGGAGCACCGAGCTCCTGCTAGAGCTGATATCCTTTCTCTGCTTAGGTTTGCATTTCTGATCAGGTGTAAAGACCCTGGTGTATGTGCTAGGGTTCCATTTGGGTCGTGTGTCCTTCTGAAAATGAATCTCAGCTTGTTAGATTCTGGTACAAATCAGGTACAAACTTGTGTGACCTGTGGAGATCTGTGACCTAAAATAGAACCTAGAGCTTCACCGGATAGTCTCATTGTGATTGTTGAGTTCAAATTTCATATGACCCACTGGTACTGTGTGTCTGTATATCTGGTTGTGGTTCTTATTTTGTCTTGGCCCTGGAGGTGAAACTAAATCTGATCCGTGCAGCTTCTGTAACTAACTAAAGATCTCGGTTAACAGAGCAGGATCAACATGAGGGAATTAGGGGATTACAGCCACTGTGTTTATACCTCTGAGTGTATCAGTGCAGCTGTGGTCAGCAGACAGTGGAGCCACGTGCTCCCCTGCACACTGTAGACAGTATGTGGTATACGTTCAGTCATAATTAGGCCCTTTCATCTTTAACTGACAATGTTTGGATATTTTTAGAGCCTAATTAAAAGATATTTATAGCTTAAATTATTTTCTATCATCTTTTTACATTTTTCAGGGAGCAAGTAAGGAAGCAGGCAAACAAGGAACAATAAGTCATATAGACCAGGTTATGAAATAATCCCAGAGATGATTCAAATCATTCCATCCAAACATATTCCCTCTCACTAAAATCCCCTCACCTCTGTTTGAATGCTGATTCTTTCACGTGTTAGACTCTCATTCTGCCTCTGTCTGTCCTCCAGGTTATCAAATCGGACACTTTTAAGCATTTGAGGCACCTTGAGATCCTCCAGCTCTCCAAAAACCAGATCCGTCAGATTGAAGTGGGAGCGTTCAATGGCCTCCCCAACCTCAACACACTGGAGCTCTTCGACAACCGCCTCACCCTGGTGCCATCACATGCCTTTGAGTACCTCAGCAAGCTGCGGGAGCTGTGGCTGCGCAACAACCCCATTGAGACGCTGCCGGGCTACGCCTTCCACCGCGTGCCATCGCTGCGTCGACTGGACCTGGGCGAGCTCAAGAAGTTGGATTTCATCTCTGACGCAGCCTTTGTGGGCCTCGTCAATCTGCGGTACCTGAACCTGGGCATGTGTGGACTGAAGGACATTCCTAAACTTACAGCCCTCGTTCGTCTGGAGGAGCTGGAGCTGTCGGGGAACCGGCTTGAGATCATCCGGCCGGGCTCTTTCCAGGGCCTGGTGTCTCTCCGTAGGCTGTGGCTCATGCATTCGCAGGTGTCTGTTATTGAGCGTAATGCTTTCGATGACCTGAAAAACCTTGAGGAGCTCAACCTGTCGCATAACTCCCTGCACTCGTTGCCCCATGACCTCTTCACGCCGCTTCATCAGCTGGAAAGGGTGCACCTCAACCACAACCCCTGGGTGTGCAACTGTGACGTGCTATGGCTCAGTTGGTGGTTAAAGGAGACGGTGCCAAGTAACACCACCTGCTGCGCCCGCTGCCATGCCCCGCCACCCTTGAAGGGCAAGTACATCGGAGAGTTGGACCAGAGCCATTTCACCTGCTATGCCCCTGTCATTGTGGAGCCACCAACTGACCTCAATGTGACTGAGGGAATGGCGGCCGAGCTTAAGTGTCGCACGGGCACCTCCATGACATCTGTCAACTGGATCACCCCTAATGGCACCCTGATGACCCATGGCTCTTACCGTGTACGGATATCTGTCCTGCATGACGGCACGCTCAACTTCACAAATGTCACCCTGCGTGACACGGGCCAGTACACCTGCATGGTCACCAATGCTGCTGGCAACACCACTGCAACAGCTGTCCTCAATGTCACCGCAGCTGATGCCAGCGTGAACTATACATACTTTACAACTGTAACCGTGGAAACAGTGGAGTCCACAGGAGAGGAGGACTCTGCGTTGATTGCCACCAATGAGACCTTCATCCGTGTGCATCCTGGCCCCACTCCCTCTGGGCACATATGGCCCGACGGGGTTCCCACCACCGCCTCCTCCTTGTCAGCCGGCTGGTCCTCCTCATCTCCTCGGGCTACTCGGCCGACCTTCACTGTGCCCATCACGGAGCCGGGCTACTCGGGCCTGGACGACGTGATGAAGACCACCAAGATCATCATTGGCTGCTTCGTAGCTATTACCTTCATGGCAGCTGTAATGCTTGTGGTGTTCTACAAGCTTAGGAAGCAGCACCAGCTCCACAAACACCACGGCCCCGCCCGCGCCATCGAGATCATCAACGTAGAGGACGAGCTGGGAGCCGGGGCCAGTGGACGAGGGAGCGGCATCTCAGGAGGATCCACTGTGACACAGAGTGGAAGCAGTGGGATAGGAGGGGGTCAGAGCCTGAGGCTGCACCACCCAGAGATGGTCAACCTGCCTAACCTTGCCCGGTCTGAGCACCTCAACCACTACTACAAACCCCATCACTTCAACAACAACATGATGAGCCTGGGCCTGGGCGGCATGGGCCTCAACAACAACAACAACCCATCATCTTGCTCTCAAAACACGGGCATCTCCTGCTCCCAGGTTCCATCCTCCACCGGCGGAGGAATGACAGCAGGCGGCACCCTGCCCCTGCCCTCCCCGGTGCCCCTGCCTCAGTTGGGCATCCACAGTTCTCTGAAAGGTCTTATGGGGAAAGGCCAGAATGAGCCACTGCTATTCAAGAGTGGCTCCAAGGAAAATGTGCAAGAGACTCAAATCTGAGAGTGAAAGAAAGTAAGAGATAAGAAGTGGGTGCTAGAGAAGACAGTGAGACAGGAAACCTATGAGACAGAGGACAGGAGACTGATTGTAGCCGATTGTTCTCGTGGACAAATTCCAGAAAACATGACATTTCTCATAGCCACTGCTTTGTGTTGTCACATGTGTTGAGAGAAAGCAGCAGATAGGGAGGAAGCCTGAAGTAGACAGCAGAGGATCTGAACAGCACCAGTAGCATCTGCACATTCACCTCAACTCAATCAGACACAGACATACACAGAAATGATTTAGACCACAAACATCACAACGCCTCGAGAATGTCCTGTCAAAGCTTTTACCGTCTTTGCCAAAGTACAAACTCAAGCCCGCTCGTTTCTATCAGTATCTGCAATCGGAGTGGCAGGCGATGAATAATGCACATGGGCAATGAACTTCTCTCGGCTGATATAGATGACTTCATATATTACCAGACACGTTCAGAGCAGCCATGTATATATTTGGAGGGAGGGATAATATTGGCATTGAACGTGTTGTTGGATTAGTGTTTGGCACAGCCATTGAATAACAAACAATGGTTTGGGTCGCAGGCTTCCAGGAAGCATTAAATCACCACAGAGGAAGAGGAAGGAGAGCAGTGCAGTGCAGAGGCTGAGTCCCGGCACAGATGTCTAGGCTAGACGTCTGCAGCCTGAGAGGAGGAGGAGGACGAAGTGTTACGCCCACTTTCTCACTTTGCTCCCACTCATACATTACTGGCTACTGTCTTCTTTGAAGGAGGAAAGACACAGAGTGAGTTGTGACGGAAAAGGACAAAGAGAGATATATAGAGGACTGAAAGTACATATTATATATAAATATATTTTCATTCAAAGAAATAAATTATAAAGAATCTTTATCCAGCTCCTGACTGAGAACCTACAACCTGAAGGATGTATAAAAAAAAAAAAAAAAAAAAAAAGCAAAACAAAGGTTCAGAGTTGTGGTCATGGCCCCTCGGTTACAACTTTCCTCAGCTTGGAACAAGATGGCCGCTCCCGCCGTGCTGCAGGAGGAGGCGCTGGCTGGCTGGCTGGCTCTCTGTCTGGCTCAGGGGGAGGAGGGTTCCGCTACAGCAGAAACCTGGCAAAGTGTTTGAGTGAATTTATTTTGGTCTCGACTTTTTTGTAGCCACACAAAGTGTTCCCTCTCCTGTCGCATTTCCATAAACAGGGTCACGAAGAGGAAGAGGAGGAGGAGAGGGGAGATCTACGCAACACAACTACAGCTCCTCATCCTCTGGTACTGTGGTAGCAATGATAATGAAATGAGTGCTAATAATGATAACACAGGTTTGCTTTATTTGCTTCATTTTCACCATCAAGAATACTTTACTGTATATATTCCAGACGAGCTGCTAGCCTAGCATGCTCTCCAAACCTTCAACAAGTCTAGATTGGTTCACTTAAAATCTATCACCACAATGATATATATTATGATTATTCTGTCAGGTTATCATTATTATCATTCATTTGACTATTATTATACTACTAGTGTAACAAATAGCTGAGAGGTAAACGTCTTTTTTTTCATTTGTATATGACAATGACGTTGTTTTACCTGTTGGACTGGTCAGCAAATGGAGGCGGCCGGAACAGAGTCAGCGTGCCGCGCATTGATCGACACTGGCATCAGGCAGGACAACTCTGGGCCCTCAAAATGGCTTCCTTCGCTCTCCGGCCCTGGCTGACCCGTCTGGTGGCCGCAGCGTCTGGAGCGGTCACAGACAGGACAGGACAGGACAGGACAGGACACGGACCTTTGACGAGGACTTTCTCAGAGGATTATTTCACGACTGTGTCTCAGTGTTTAAGGCGTGTGAGTGGATTTGGTGGCGGCAGGGAGCAAAAAACGGACCACAGGCGCAATGCCAAGCGCTTTGAAGGTAAGAGAAGCTCGCCCAGTGAGAGAGAGAGAGAGAAAGAGAGAGAGAGAGAGAGACATATAGGTGACATGTTACAGTATACAGCAGCGGGTGAATTTTTTTCTAAAGAAAAAGGACAATTAAATGAAAAAATATAGAACGTTATAGATCTCTTTTAAAAAAAACAAAACTATTATGATGAGTGTTTTTCATTTTGGGTTTTTATCTAGTTTGATTACTTTCTGTTTTTTTAATCAAGTGTTTATCTTATTGTAATATTGTTATTGCTATTATAATTAGCTAATTACACTGGTTATAATTATGAGAGATGTTCTGTTAGCAGAGATCACTTTGAAAATTAAAAACCTTGCACATAAACTGGCAGTGGAAGTCTGTGAAACTTGGTGGCTATTTCCTTTCCTTTAGTTCTGCTCACGTTTGCCTGTGCTGTCACTGTTGGGTCCCTTTGGTTCTGCCTGAGATGAGACGCGGGCGGCGCCGGGCTCCTTTTTTGTTTTTTATCTTTCCTTTCTGCACAGGGGGACAGGAAAGGCGCTGCTCTGGTTTACAAGCTCCCTCACGCTCGCTCTGTGCTCTCCTGAATGTCATCGCCATCCCACCCCCCGCCCCCCCCCCCTCGCACTGCGGCTGCGCCGTGTCAACACCTCGTTGCTATGACGACGCACAGACCACATGCGCTAAACGGTCCGCCGCTGCTCGTCAGTCACGTTTCCTTTAAGATGCCATATCGAGACAAACCGGCCAGTGTTCCTTCAACGGTAGCAAATCAACCCGAGCTTTGTCCCCATGTGCTCGCGTAATCCCCCTCGCCTCCCCTCGCCCTCCCTCCCTCCCTCCATCTCCACAGCCTTCAGCATCCTGCAATCAGGTTTCCCTAGCAACTGTTGCCGCTGCGACAGCCCTTATCACAGCGTCTTGATTTGGGTTTCAAATGCAAACTAGACGGGAGCGGGCGGTATAGCGTGTTGCTGGCGTGTTGCTGGCGTGTGCACATACATCCATCCATCTTGAAAGTATTAGCTCCCTCGTCCTGCCACCCATTTGCACCATAATGTCTCCAGCTAATGTGTGTCATTTGTTTACACCAGCAACTCTTTCTTACATGGCTGACTTTCTGTCCTGCGCCTTACATCGCCCCTATACATGTCATTTGCATCGGCCCCCCCATACGCCATCGCTGCACGCATTTCTGCACCCTGCACTTGTGATTAACACTCACACACACTGCAGTCATTAATATATTCCTCTGCCAGCACAAGGGATCCATATTCCCCTCGAAACGTATTTACATATTCATCTGCCTCTGTGTGTGCAAATAACAGAAATCATCACAGGGGCATGCTTGTGGGTATGTGTGTGTGTGTGTGTGTGTTTGTGTGCATCAGTGGCACAAAGCAAGGACTGTTACAAAAAGCTATTTACCACTTATTCCTCAGATATTGCGCGTCTGCATATTGCCTGTAGTAGCTCCCCATTTTGGAAAGCGTCTTGTAGCTCCTATAGCTGCTATAAAGCGGCACAAAGCGGAGGCCGTGTTATTGAGACTCGGCGTTAGCGAGAGCAGCGGCGGAGCGGGAGACACACACACACACACACACACACACACACACACAGTCACGCTACTGCAGTGTCTGAGTCACAGAGCACTGAACACACTCCCAACGCTCTAATGAAAACGCGGTGTTTACTGTGAAGGAGAGGGACCCGCTAGCTCATACTTTCAGGGAATAGGTGAAAAACACCGGAACATGGACGTGCCTGTGTGTGTGTGTGTGGGTGTGTGTGTGTGGGTGTGTGTGTGGGTGTGTGTGTGTGTGTGTATATGTGTATGTGAATGTGTGTATGTGTTTTGGCTCTGGGATTGTAAAACGCTTGTTGAAATTGCAACATCTGCTGCGCTGCTTATGGCGAAGGACGTTACACAATTGTTGATGTAATACTGTGTAGTGTGTGTCTATGTGTGTTTGTTCAGGTGGGCTAACACTGCTAAGGTGGGATCGAAGAGAGGGGGGGCAGACCTCCATTTTAAACCCCCAGTTTACTGTCTTACTTCACTTTTGCCTCTCTCCGCTTCAGCCTGCTAATGCTAGCATCTCTCTGAAACGTACGCTTGCTGGCTTAAGCAGCTTCCTCCTCCTCCTTTCGTGTCTCTGCGTTCAGGCCAGCATCTGCCTCGTGATGGCGACCACCCCCCACCCACCCCACACACACACACACGCGCCTCCCTCACCTCCCTTTGTCGATCCAGCGCCACATGTTAAGGGTCAGCAGTCGGAGGGTCAAAGTCTCCAGGCAGCTTTTGTTTACCTCACATCTTTAGCGGTGCCGTTTGTTGTGATGGTTTCACCCTGGGTCAGACAAACACCTGTTGGTGAGCTTAAGTGGATTTTAATGTGCGTTTCCAGAGGCTATTGTGTTTAATCGCCTTGACAGGGCTGTGACTTTTAGTTATGATCATAATGATGCACATGAACTGATCTGGGTCCTGCTCTGTGATAGAGGGTGAGGTTGGTCTAATCATAGATATAAAGTGTTCCTGGGGTCATACTGACCAGTGGCGTCACCCCCGCACCCCCCTGCCCCCTCGCCCCCCCAAGGTTGGTGTGAGCCCCGCGCCGCCTAATTTCGTTTCTGTCACCCCACCCTTTGGAAGCGGCGACGAAGCGGCGGCAGGGCTCGATGCATTATTGATACGTTCGATGTCAGTGATGCATGCGCTCAGGCGCCGCCGCTAATTCTCTCCCCGCCGCAGAGGCCACGAGCATCAAACCTGTGTAATTTATATGCATCATTATTGCCATTATTTTTCAGATGCTCCCTGAGAGCAGCTCTATGGTGTTGGCGCTCGCGGCTTCACATTCAGCTGCGCTTTTGTGTGCTTACTGTGTCGCTCTGCCTGGGCTCTGCCTCAGTTTGTGTTGCTCTGCCTGGGTTTTGTGTCACCCTGACTCAGTTTGTGTTGCTCTGCCTCGGTTTTGTGTCGCTCTGCCTGCGTCAGTGTCACTCTGACTCAGTTTGTGTCGCTCTGCCTCGGTTTTGTGTCGCTCTGCCTGCGTCAGTGTCGCTCTGCCTCGGTTTGTGTCGCTCTGCCTGCGTTACTGTCACTCTGACTGAGTTTTGTGTCGCTCTGCCTCGCCCCATCTCAGCGTCATGCAGCCTGGCAGCGGTTCCTAGGTGCTCTGTCGCCTGGGTCGCTCTGTCCATGCGCCTTCTGCCAACGATTCTCTCATCTTTGTTGCTGCGGCGTCGCTCTTTCCCAGAGCTTGAGAAGCGAACGATGTCATCACTGCGAATGCCTTCCCCGCAGCCGCTGACACGTGGACATGCAAGGGCCACACACACTCTGACACTGACTGACTGAGTGATTTATTGACTGAGGTGGGGGCTCTCTTAAACAATTTACCGCTGAGTGCATTGGAGGTTGACACAAACCTCTCAGCCGTTGCTATTGTGCCTCGGTTCAAGCGCGTCTGCTTTATATCCTGTGAAGGTGTCCTTAATTTGAGAACGCCTGAGACATTAGCACGTCGGTTATGTCCTTGTTTCCTTGGTAACCGTGTCGTCAGTCTCAAGATGTCTGTTTTGGTTGTGTCTTGCTGGCTTCAAGCATGTCGAGCTTGAGGGGGCGTGTCAGTGTGTGTGTGTGTGGGCTGTGACGTGAGAGTGATGAGCGATGTCTCATCCCAAATGACTGTCTCCTCTGTGTCACTCAGCAGTGGGTCAGCGGGCCTGCGTGCTGAAGCTCAGAGGAAGATTGGGACAAATCCACATCCACTCGCTGAAATTGCAAAATGGGTCACGCTCACAGCCCGTGTAATTGTAAAGCGACGTTTCATGAGAATAGCAAAGCCGGAGAGCTGCTTAACACGGCGCTTCTTCTGAACGCTTCATAAATGAGAACAATATTGTTTTTTTTTAGTAAGTAAGCTCGAGCAACTCTTGAGCATGGAGCAGCGGAATGATTGAGTTTCTCTTGCTGCATTAACAGAAGTTCTTTGTTCTTGCGAGACGCCTTCAAAGCTCCACGGAGTAAATAAAAACACTCCCAGGCCGGGCTGTTTCTCTTAGACGGTGAGAATTGGACATTTTGACGACGCAAGATTTGCTCCCGACCGCACCGGCATCGCCTTCAAATACAGACCTTTGGTTTTTGTTTTTAGGACAATCCTGGATGCTGCTGCTCGCGTTGGGATTTAGAAACACTCTTCTGGAGCAACCTCACACCCTGGAGCGCTGAGGAAAACTCCCCTCCTCTTTTGTGATGTGTGGACTCGGGGACATGTACAGGAATGTCCTGAACCATCCGTAACTATTAAAGGATGTGCTGAGGCAGCAGCTGCGCTCCTCTCAGAGGACAAACTCAGAGCTAAGTTTCCCTCCATCCACAGCAGCTCTGCTCCCAGATTTACTGTTTATGGGCACCTTGGCTCGGCATCATAATCACACTCTACTGTGTGTGATGTTTGTTTGAAGCGGGGGCGCGGGCAATAGAGTACATTACAACGCTTTGAAGTGCAAATTCAGGTCTGGTTCAACACCGTATGGAGGGGGAGCGGGGAGGTAGCAACAACCGTGTGGATACAAGCAGTAGCGTGACAGCGGAAGCAGCCGACTGAGGCCCGGGACGACGTGAGATCAAGCCCAGGGCAGAGGTCAGCAGTGAGGGTCAGAGAGGAAGGAATCAGCCCTGACCCAAATAAATCCTCCTCGCCTCATCATCCTCACATCAGAGGAGCTTCAAAAACAACATCCATCAATATGAAGTAATGTTTTACCTGAGCTATTATAGATATTTCTATACCCTTATTTTTGGCTCCGCCCCCCACTCGAGCTCCTGTTCTCATCGATGCTGACTTATTTACCGCATCCTCATTTCATTTCTGTTGGCGGTCTGCGTGACACCCACCTCATCATTTGTATTTGTCCCCCCGACTTTCATGGTTTGGCCCCTGAGCGCCGTTCGGCTGGCAAAACAGTGGCATCTAACGCGCCTCAGCCTGGTGTTTCTACAGTATAGAGTATATATGCCCACGGCTTTGTCACGTTTAACATGCTAAGCCGGCTGTGGAACCCGCTTACCACGCAGCGGCTTGTGTCCCCTCGGGCCTCCCTGAGCCTCTGAGCCCAGAGGAGGAACAGTGACAAGGGACGACGAGATGGAGAGACAGAGAAAGAGGAAGGAGGACACAATGCACAGACAGACAGAATAATGTATAGCGAAGAGGAGGGCAGGAGGAATAATGGATGACTGTCAGAGGACGCTGAGAGACATCCTGTCACTCCATATATCTGTCAGGGGAGTCTATACTGTGTGTGTGTGTGTGTGTGTGTGTGCGTGTGTGTGTGTGTGTGTGTGTGTGTGTGTGTTACACTCACAGGCCTGCATGTGAGCCGTGTTTGAGGAACTACACATGAGGAGCGCAAGTATGCAGATTTATGCATACGTCCAAGCGGATTGCACGCATACTCGTGTTCACTCGAGCGGTCACGGTAGCTGTGTGTATGTGTGTATGTGTGTATGTGGGTTTGTGTTGGTGTGTGTGGCTGCGGCGATAAAGACATGAAGGAGGAAAGACTCGTTGTGGTGCTTATATGTCACCCAGCACCGAGGGGGAAATGACTCCTCTGTCCCGACACAGGGGGGGAGGAGGAAGAGGAGGTGGACTTCGCCTCCTTCTTTGCCTTTTTCTTGCACCTCTCTCCTTCAGAAAATGCCTCAGTCTGTCGCAGTCTCTCTCTCTCTCTCTCTCTCTCTCTCTCTCTCTCTCTCTCTCTCTCTCTCTCTCTCTCTCTCTCTCTCTCTCTCTCTGACTCACTCACACACTTGTTTGCTCACTCGCTGGAGCACACACCTCTCTGGCTTTATCCCCTCTTCCTCCTCTCTCGTGCCCCTCATCCCCTTAAGCCTCCCGCTCCCCTCCTCCTCCTCCTCCTTCTCCTCCTCCTCCTCCTCCTCCTCCGCCTCCGCCTCTCTCTCTCTATCTACCTCATGCTTCCTGTTTCGCCCCTCCTCCGGCCATTTTTCACCCCCGCAGCTCCATGTCAACTTGTGATTCCGTATTAACCCCTCCATCGGCGCTCCTCCACTCGCTCACACACAACACACACACACACACACACACATACATGCTCACGTCCCCCCGCCGCCCCCCTCTGCTTTCCCGCTCTCTCAGGAAAATGGAAAACAAAACCAACAACAAACCAAGGCTTCTGATGTTTCCTTCCCTCTGTTCAATTAAACATGGCCTCCATCTGCTCCTTCATTTCTCTTTTCAGCTTTTCTTCTGCAATATTGACTATGGTTGTTCTTGTGATTGTTTCCTAAGACTGTGTTTTAACCTGTTATAACCACAGATGTGTGTATTAACACTGGAGAAACATGTTGCAGGGGTGTGTGTGTGTGTGTGTGTGTGTGTGTGTGTGTGTGTGTGTGTGGAGAGGAAGGTGGATTTGTTCTGCTTCAAGGTTCTGTGCCAAATCCTTTTCAGAACATTAGAACATTCAATTTCTGTTCATGTGCCATACTGAGAAATTTATGAAATAAAAAATAATGTTTTTCACAGAATTCAAAGTGAGATTTTGTTGTTTTGTTGTTTTTTTTGACTGCAGGGTTTAAATAATCTACACACCCAAATGTGACAGACTGTGCCTGTGCCTCTGTGTCACTGCTACTTCCCCTCAGGGCTCTGCTTTCTTTCTTCCCTTCTCTCCAGCGTGTACCACATAAATGTTGCAGCAATGTGTGTGTGTGTGTGTGTGTGTGTGTGTGTGTGTGTGTGTGTGTGTGTGTGTGTGTGTGTGTGTGTGTGTGTGTGTGTGTGTGTGTGTGTGTGTGTGTGTGTGTGTGTGTTTTCTCGAGGCATTATGTCAGTGTGTTAAAGCTGAGTTGACACTGAGGCTGTGGACCGGCTGGCTGCAGGATGTGTACGGTGACCCGAGCGGCTGACCTACGCCTGCGCCCCACGTCTGCCTGTGTGTGTGTGTGTGTGTGTGTGTGTGATCATGTGGGTGCATTGTATTTCTCTTTGTGTGTGTGTGTGTTGTTCGTGGGATGATGTTTCGCCTGCGGTGAACACTTAGCTTATGCTGGCTGGGGGTTTGCCAAGAGGTCAGCTTCTGAATGCTACTGACTCAGGGTTACAATTATTGGCTTACCCGTGTGTGTGTATGTGTGTGTGTGTGTGTGCATGCACGTGGGTGTGGGTGCAGAAATGAGGGGTGTAGGATTATACATCAACTATTTAGTGGCAGAAATGTATCACGTAAGAGAAAACTGTAGGTGGTGAGAACTTGGTCAACATAGTGACATCAGCGTCTATCACATTAACACACAAACACAACAGAAGAGGTTTTGTCCGTGTGTGTAACGATGTCGTCGAAGCCCATCAGGTGGACCACATGTCATACACCTTATTGCCCTGTAGTGTTACACAACTTGGGAAGTGCAAGTTAGTCTCACCTGTAGAGAATGAAAGTAGTCTGAACACAGCCAGCTTTTTGGGAGTATGGGCTGTTTTCACTCCACGTGCAGAGAAGTACTGCACCAAGGGAAAGATGAATGTGTTGTTGTGTGTTCTATAGTCATGACTTAATGAGGACACACACCTATGTCCTCACTCCACTCCACTGTAGGGACTCAGGGTGCATTGTGGGGACCTGCAGCTTCTCCTCCGCTTAGTTCAGGCTTAGTTTAGTCTTCACTTCCAGGCTGTGATTAGGCTGAGGCCTGGGGTTAGACGGGAGGCGGTTGTGTTTACGGTTAAAGCAACACTGCACCATGGAAACCACATCAATTTCCCACAAGTAATGTGGCACAGATGTGTGTGTGTGTGTGTGGGTGTGTGTTCAGGCTAATTGTTCAGGCTGCATTGACAGTGTACAGTATTATTAATGACCAGGTTTAAACTGTACTCAATAAAGCAATCTGGAGTGAAATGTAATTGGATTACTGTCAGTCACTTGATTTCCTTCAGTCTATGTGGGAGAACACAGTCACATAGTTCATTTCAGAGAGATAATCTATGTTGGAGTATTTGTGCTGCATAAATCAGCTTTTACATGTAAACTGACAACTGTTTTTCAGAAGGATCTATTATAGAGCAGCTTTCCTCCCAAAAAGCTGGAATTCAGCACATTGTGTAATCAGATTATTGTAATCCACTTACATAGAATGTATTACTCTTCCCTGTGTGTGGGTGTGTGCCACAGGAAAGGGAGCAACAAACACTGCAGGCAAGCGCTGCGCCGTTTTGCCTGATGTTTCTGCACGATCCATTTACTAGGACCTGCGCCAATGTCACGTATGTCGTTTTTATGTGTGTACTTGTGATGCATGATGGGAGATTATCAGGAGGTAAGTGGGAAACGCAACTTCTCTGTTTCTGCGGGGGCCATGTGGGGGGACAGATCCTCACGCCGGACAAATTACGCCAGAAACACGTAACAATTTTCAGTTTCACAGCCCTGGCGGTGGCGTCTAAACAAATCACGGGGCGCAGAGCTGAGAACACGAACTTAAGACCGGGAGAGGCGGCGTGAAATCCACTGGGATTTACATGAGATGAAACACTGACGCCAAAGCATGCAACACCCCCTCTAGGCTCCACTCCTCCCTCTGCTCTGGTTAGGTTGAAGTAGTTGTGGTTGAAGGGGAGGTCTGGATGCAGGAGGAAGAGGAGGAAGGAGAGTTCTAACGATTAGTGGCACACAAGTTTCCTTTTTTTAGCCTTGCCATCTCATGAAAAGGGCAATTCTCGCAGTTGGTTGGGATCTAAGAGATTTCGCCCCATGTGTCTCCTCTTCCTCGGGCCTGTGAGATGTTTGTTTGTCTCCTGCTGGACGCTCAGGCGGCGTTAGCCCGGGTGTGGCGTGTATGGCGTTTGCTTCGTCTGGAGGTCAAGGCTGGCATTATTCCACCGTGTGAAGGTCAGAGGCAGAAAAAAGGCCTCTGTCTTCCTTAATTCAGTCCGGTGTGATGAACGGCGCGTGTCACCCTCCCACCGCCCCCACCCACCCTCTACATCACCGCTCTCCCACTTCGCGGTGATACAGTTGTAAAGTGTAACCTTGGCGACAGGGGCTAATCATCCATCCCACAGCTCTCCTTTCAATCCACCTCCCTCTGCCTCCTTACACCTCTCCTCCTTTTCTTCACCTCACTCCTCTGCCCTGTCCTCTCCACCTTTCGCTTCCCCTCCTCCTCCTCTCCACGACGGTCCAATTTGGGTATTTCATTTACAGTATTTGCTCAATTATCCGCCCGGCTTTTTACCTCTCCTCCCTCTTTTTTCTCCTCCTCCTCCCCCCCTCCCTTTGTTTGTCCTGTGGAAGGACGTTTGTTTTCCTGTGGGGGTAGAGGGGAATCGACAGCGAGAGATGAGTTATTGATTAGAGAGCAGGTTGCAAGGGAGGTAATGCGACTGAGAGAGAGAGATGGAGAGAGAGGGAGGGAGGGAGGGAGGGAGGGAAGGAGGACGAGAGAGTGAGAGAGTGAAGACAGGATGACAGGTCCAACCTATGACACATTCTGCAAAG
Source organism: Genypterus blacodes (assembly GCF_046128005.1). NCBI lineage: Eukaryota > Metazoa > Chordata > Actinopteri > Ophidiiformes > Ophidiidae > Genypterus > Genypterus blacodes. Next base: position 311,703 of record NW_027467032.1, on the reverse strand, counting down.
TGTATCAAGACAGCAAACCCACGCTTGCCAATGTAGCATATGTGCAATTTAGCACGAACATGCTGTTACAAACACACATTATTAAAGGTGACACAAATCAGTGTGTGAAAAACATGCAATTCAGTTGCCATGGTCGCTATGTGACTGGGTTGTGTCACCATCACCAGTGAGATTCCACCAAATTATTAGTATTTCTCTTCCCTTGCAACAGTTGATTGGCCAATGTCCTCCTTCACTCGCTGCTCTTCAGTCAGGTCACCGTGTTTGGACCTTCTCCAACATTGGAAAGTGTGTGTTTGTGTGTGTTTTGTTTTTGTAGTCTCACGATTCATCACGTCGACAGGGGGGAAAGCAGCAGAAACGTAACACGGGCGGATGTTTCTGTGCTCTGTGTGTGTTAGAAATGGGGATAACAGCGCACGCTTTCAGTTTCACTTCCCTCCAGCGAGCGCAGACACAATGATGGCTAGAAAAACGAAATGCTTTAGAGAGGAAATCAACCCCACTTTGAAACTTTAGCACGTGTGGCCAATTGTTGAATGGATTCGCCTGGAATAGAAAGTTGTGCGTCATCCACTTTCAGTAGTCGATGCCTCCTGTGGCCTTATTTTTGAATATGGTCTATGTCTGTATGTGTTCCAGGTTTAAACGAACCTGGAACACACGGCTGGTGGCTGGTGTGGACATGTTGGCAAAATTCCCCCACATTATCATCCAAAATAAGTAATTCACAAATGAGCGTGGATTAGCATGAATGTTAGCGGATTGGCCCTGCAGTTGTTGAATCATGAGTTTAGCCAATTGTTCAAACCTCCAGCTGGCACGTTTGTCAATCACAAACACACAAACCTTCGTCGGTGAGGGTGCAAATGAGGCTGTTGTTGATTTTGCAGCTATGTTGCATTATTAAGTGATACTTTCCTTAAACTAAGAGGCGACTGGGACGATCCTCAGCTCGCTTTAAATAGAGGCGCCGTTTGACACATGCGAGAGTTTCAGCTGACGGTGACAAACATTATTGTGCATCACACCATGATAAAAAAACCACAGGGGCACGTGTGACACCAGCAGATTTGCAGTAAGACAGAGCGGAGAATATGTCATCCCCGGAGAAGGTCAACTAAACTGTGCAAACAACACAAGACGTAATTTATAACACAGATTTACCCAGGGACACCATTTCATGCCCAGCTATCCATGAAGAGATGTCTTTTTTTTCCCTGAGAGCAGGCATATGTTCTGTCAGACACCGGTGGAGGCATCAACATAACACCAGACCACCAGCCAAAGTGTGTGTGTAGCAAACACAGCCCTCTAAGGGGGTGCCAGAGCTTCCTCTGAGAGCAATATACGCAGGATGTTGACTTGTGATATGACACCAAAACAGGCTTACATCCGTTTCTGCGTAGCTCCTCAAACCGCGACGCCCTACAGGACTCGGAGGGAATGTGGGATGAGAGGGTTTCAGCCGGATTGCAAGGCCGCTACCTGGGATAATTATCTTTGATGCTCAGCAGAACAACAGGGAGACGATCTGTACGGCCGAGCGCCGCACCGTGCAACGTCCAACACATTACCGCCTCGCAAACAGGCAATCAACAAGCGCTGACGTGTCACGCCGTCCCGCAGAATTAACAGTCCTGTCAGGTTTGACGCGCAGGCCCCAACTTTCCTCTCCTCACTCCGCGTCGCTGTGGTTACGTAAGGGCGCCTGTGTTTGTTTCCTCAAGGTGAATTGACTGGCTTGATGCACGCAGAGAGTTGATGGTGCACTTGTAGTACATTTTAAAATCCATGTTCTTTGCTGTGTGCAACCTCAGCTCGTGCACACAGCCGCCGCCGCCGCCGCCGCCGCCCCTCCCCCTCTCCCACCCATCTCCATCCCCACACTGCAGCATCAACCGATTAAGGTAGTTGCATTAATGACTTGAGGCAAGGAGGTGATGATTGGGGTGAATCTCTCTCTCTCTTTCTCTCTCTCTCTCCTTCTCGGTCTTATCAATGTCTTCAACCCATCGATTAGCTACAGAGGAGCACTGACAGGAAGAGCTGCTCCCCCCCCCTCCCCCTTCTCTGATGCAGCTGCGTGCGCCTTCACTTCAGCTGCTTCCACTGCTAAAAAAGTTGGCCGGCTTTGCGGCTCTGTGAGTGAGTGTGTGTGTGTGTGTCCATGTCCATGTCCCCCCTGCAGTAACACACACGCGCACTGTTGACTGCGCAGCATCCCACCGTCCCCGCACCTCCCGCACACAGTCCGGCCCTGTTTATGCATGGAGCCGTGGCGGCGGCGGCGCCTAATGAGACGACATTATTTATAGTCCGGTGTGACAGCAGTGGCCTCACCATTAGACTGATAATGAGTCACTGGGATATTGATGGATGCTTGTCTATATTGGTATTCACCGAGGAACCGGTGCCACTTCTCCCGGTTGCCGTGGATACCAACATCGCCTGGTAAATGACCCAATAATAATAATGATGATAACAATGACAGCACTGTGTGGAGATTGAGTTTTAAAACCACAGGGAGAAGGACGGCGGCCGTAGCGAGCGAGTAATGAGGATCGAAGGAGGCCGATACAAATGAAAAGAGGGAAGTAAATGTGGAAGAGAAGAGGGGGGGCAGAGGGGGTCCTGGGGGAGGGGGGGTGATGGGGGGTGGGCGTTGGGGGCAGAGAGGGAGGAAAAACACACAATCGATGATCAGTGAAGTAGCATTAGCATTGTTCACACATCCCTAGCCTCGCCCCCCCACCCCGCCAACCCCCCCCCACCCCCCACCCCCCCTCCCCCCACTGCCTCCCCCCCACCCCCTTCCTCTTGCGGCCTCTCTTTCTTTCTTGCTGCAGCGTTACCATGGCGACGGAGAAATGTGGGAATACCTCTGTCCTTCAGAGAGAGAGAGAGAGAGTAAAAGGAGAGAGAAGGAAGAGACAGAGTGAGACAAAGGGCGCAAGGAAGGAAAGGAAGGAAGGAAGGGAGGATGCAGGGGAGAAGACTTTGCTCATATTAAAAGGCTTGTTTGGATCCAGAAGGAGCGGCTGAAGTATGAAACATCATGATCTTACACACTCGTGCACACATGCACAAACAGACACACACATACACAAACAAAAGTGCGTCAGAGTCAGCGCCCGTTAATGCATTCAGCTCCCTGCGCCGGCTTTGGTTCCATGAAAGAGAGTTAGTGGAAAGAGAAGTGTTTAGAGTGTGTGTGTGTGTGTGTGTGTGTGTGTGTGTGTGTGTGTGTGTGTGTGTGCGCGCTTTCTCGGGGCACATCGTCGCTGACAAACACAGCCTCTCTCTCTCCCTGGCTGACACACAAACACACACAGACGTGCTTGTGATCGCACACATGTTAATCAGTGGCCGAGCAGGCCTCCGTGTGTTTACCTGCGCTGGTTTGTGAGGCCATTGTTACTATGACAACGCCATCCGGAATTAAATTGCCTCCGTGCCTTTTGCTTTTGGTGTGGCGAGTTTTCCTCACCCTGATTACCCAGAATTCCTACCTTGACCTCTCCTCTCCTCTCACGAAAGTGAGTGGTGCATTGGGAAAACTACTGGAGTGGCCTCTCCTCCTTCCTCCCTCCTCCTCTTCCTCACTCTCCTGTCACGCCCCCCTCCCCCCACCCCATCACTCTCACCTTTCTACCAACCTGCTGCAAAGATCCACCTCAAATTCATTTTATTGGCAGCAAGCATTTCCATGGAAACATCTCGAAACCATGGCAACTATTTGAACGGAGCCAAGCGCTTTCAGAACTGCTGCACTCGTCCCCTCGCTCTCCCTCTTTTCTCCCTCATACTAGCTTTACTCTCTTTCCTCCCTCCTCTTAAACAATGTTGTTGCAGCCGCAGTCAACCTGCATAACCCGTGTGTGTAAAGCGTGTGTGTGTGTGTGTGTGCGTGTGACAGATGGATGTGGCGTTGCAGCTCCTGCTCGAGTGCACACGTGTGGATTTGAGCTTTTGTCGTTTGAGTGGAGGGTCCTTCCGTGTGCACGTGTGCATCGTGTTCATGCATGTGTGCGTCTCCCGCTTGTGTTCCCTCTGCAAGAACCAAACACGATTACGAGTGAGAGCTCGATGCAAAGCTTCCTCTGCTGCACTGCTTACCTTGAGCCCGTCGTCCTCTCTGCTTTTCTCCTTGCCTGTCTGTCAAACCTTCTACGCTTCCTGCAGCATAAAGGTGGATGATGATGATGATGGAGCGACTGTCTGGTTAAGGCAGCAGTCTGTTGCTGTGTTTCAGTTGATTTGCATTTTGTGCTAAAAGTTGTACAGGAAGCAGTCAAATCTAGAATAAAATCTCAACTCTCTTGGAAAGAAGTTGTTAGATGCGTTTGATTTTGTTTGTAGGTTGATGAAGTAAATGGCACAACAGGGTGAAGAGGTTAAATCTATTGTTTATGTTTCCCGGTTGGGCGTGATAGATGTTTACAGAAGCAGGACAGGGTGTGTGTGAGTTGGGATCTACAGATGCATCAGACAGAGAGCAACAGACGAGAGTGCGAGAGCAGAAACGCCGCTAACGTCACTAATCTTCGGTCAAAGGTCTCGACTTGCTCCACTCGGTTTTAGGTAACGATAAGGTGATTCATGTCAGGTTGAATGATCTCAGTAGAAGCTGACGTCCCCATAAACCTCCAAACGGCCTGCAGATCTCATGATTGACAATTGGAGTAGTGAATCAGGCAGTTTAGCGTTGCTGAATCCCCGTTTTCTTTGCAAAATATGATGCAGTAGCGACGCGATCGGCCTTCTCTCGTAGGATTCCCGTCAGTAGGGGGCACTGCAGAGACACATGCCGCTCAATGTGCAGGTTCCAATCAGGATCTAATGAGGATGCGTTGATAACAAGTTCCGTCAGTGCAGCTTTAAGGACTCTCCTGCACCGCTGATATATAATGGTGAACACTGAGCTTTAGGAACCGTGTGCTGCACTCCAGCGACGGGCGCCGCTCACTTAACTACAACAGAGGAGTGATAAAGCCAAAGAAACGTTTTTTTTAGTCCAAACGACTTTCACCACAGTCTATGAAGTCAAACATATTTACTGCCTCATTTAGCAGCTCTGATAGATCCGCCTCTTCGCTTGAGACAGGGAAGGATGGGGTGTCTGTAATTTATTCAGCACCGGTTGTTTCTGTGTTTTGGCTGCCGTGAATCCTTTTTCCCCAAACTAAATGTTTACCTCCTGCTCGCCAAAAAAGCAGCGAGAGGTGGCGCTTTGGGCGACGTCACCCTAATGCCCAAGTGGAGTTGGAGGGGCGGACACGAAAAAAGTGCTACAAGTGTGAAATTTGATTTGTCTTATTTAATCTGTGGGTAATAATTGATATCTCAGCTGCAGCTCTGCTAGGCTTTGATTTCTAACTATGAGATCTAAGTAATGTAAAGGCTGCGGCCATGCCCGCACGGGGGGGAAGTAGTAACATCGCCCCCACATAAAACCCAGCAGATAGAATACATTCCCTCATTAATGATGAAGGAGGAACGTGCGGCTGCGTGGGAACACGTCTCTGCCCGATCTTTCATGTGAAGTCGCTTGTGTTTCCGTCATCAAAGAGGGAAGGAAACACACACATAAGTGCTAATAAGTATTCTGCTTGAATCATGACAATCTCTCTTCCTCCCCTTCACGTTTGCGCTGTGGGAAAATCTGACATGTACGATTTTTTCGTCCTGTGTTTGCATTTTTCTACTCGCTAGAATTCAGCATTTCCATTTTCTCCTTCTTTAGAGAGTAAAATCAGTGTCATCGCTTTAATTCAAAGACGCACAAGGCATTTTTCTCCGGCCTTTAATAGCAAATGAGCGCCACATCGGAAGAAAAGAAACCATGGAAACAGCAGAAAAAATATAACAAATAGTACAAAGAAACAATACCCTGAAATACTAATACTATTACTAAACATAACGCAGATGAAAGCGCAGCAATATACACAAGTGTGCTCCCCCCGGACCTGCCCGGGATTTGCTCAGTGGGGAGAAATAAAAAAACAATTACAGCGCCGTGAAATGAATTAAAGGTGTATTCAGTTATTTGAGTCCTTTTGAAGATGTGGCGAAGGCGAGTAAGCAAATCTAATTCAACAGCCCGAGCAGACGAGAGGAGAGAAACACTCCCCGACATCTCCCAAAGTGCAGAGATTAGTTGGTATTGCTGCCAGTTTGCGCGTGTGTGTGTGTGTGTGTGTGTGTGTGTGTGTGTGTGTGTGTGAGTGAGGGGTGGGGGTGTGTGTGGTATGATACGGAAACTTCCCACGGTTGCAGGATTCTGGGGAAGTAATGATCTCTCTCCTTCTTGTGTAAGCTTCACTTCTCGTTTGTACTTTCCCTCCATCCTCACGCAGGATGCAGGTGTTACTATGTTATGCAATCGTGAGTACATGAGTACATGTGATCGTCAACATTTCTAGTTTCATAATCATTGTGCATAATCCTAGCTATCTGAATATTAGTTGCTCTGGTTCTCAAACTGTGTGTAGCGGGACGTGGAAGTTGCCGTCCAGGAGGAAGTAAGGCTGGAAGGAAGGAAGGAAGGGGGTGAGATCCGTCTCACCGCGTATTTTCATTTGAGTTGGAAAAAAGGAGATTAAAAAGATGTTCAACCTGTCCTGCACTTTCCACCATCAGACGCTGTCATTTGTGCAGAGAGATGAGAAACGCCGCGAGACAACTTTCATTTTTTTGGTGGGAACAAGATCTTCAGTCTTCACGTTCTGCATTCTAATGTGTAGGACGCAGACGAGCCTCTTACGCTCTGATGTTCTGCATGCAGCGCGTGCAGACTGAAGAACCACACTGTGATGGAGGATTACAGGGCTGGAAGGGAAGAATCCATCACTCCCGCTCTTGTTTTTATAGTCCTGCTGACATTCCTGTCGGTTTGTTCGACGGATTCGTCAGGAGGGATGGAGTTTCCCTTTACTCACGTGGAAACAGTGTGGATTCTGACACCTGTTGTCATTTTGGCTCTGCTGACATCGATTCAAAGTGCGGATTGAGGATGGACGGATTTCTAAAATGGCCTCTTCTGCGCCCTCTAGAGGTTAAATAAGGGAAATAAATCACACACCTGCAGAGATTTCCACTGATTGGACACAGTTAAGCCTGAATGCTTGTGTCAGGAAAGGACAATTGTTTGTAAATTGCAGGGTTATACTGTGAGGTGACCCACATTTTTCATTGTTAATGTTGTGATACATCAGCACATTTATGTTCCCTTGTGTGGGATCCTCTGCTTCCTTTAAACAATATGGAGTTACTATAGGATAGATCAGGAAACTACTTCTTTCTGTGCTCTATTCCTAATTCCTGTTCACCAAAGTAAAAGTGTACACGGATGTAGAGTAGAGAAAAAGGTCAAAATTCCAGCCATATTTCTACAAACCACTTTCTATGTGAGGAAACACTTTGATGCTTTATTATGATGATTCTCCAAATGACAGGTTGTGGAATTCCGACTGATCCAATGAGCAGAAGCTGCACAGACCAGGATTTGGCCGTCTTCTTCTTGATCATCAGTGATAAATCTGGGGAGGAAAAATGTTATTTTTAGCAGCAGGAAATTGGCCAAAAACTACAAAAATAAGACGCGGGTCGTGTAAAAATGCAGCAGGAGTCTCCTCGAGTGTCCACGCCTGGCAGGGACGTGATGGAGCTGTGTTTGTGTCCCCGGCTGCGTCCGTCCTCTCAAATGGCCACACAGTCCTTGTTGTAGGTCCACGTGGATCAATCATGGGATCTGGTGTCATTACAGAGCCACAGCTGTTGGCTCACCAGTAGAAATCACACTGAGAGAAAACACTATCACACCAGGTTAGAGATCTTTACTACCTTAAAGTGTCTCCTCCCCTCTTCTCCATTCCTCAGCATCGCTCTTGGACTTTAACGCTGCAGCTCGTCAGTGTTCTGCATATGTTGTCATCCGTTCCCAAACTGTTCTCCCTTTCACACTCCGCAGATGGATTTACATACACAATATGTAGCTCATTTGTGTGTGCCAACACATTAAACACCTACACACATATGCATGCAGGCGCGCACCCACACAAATTGCTACTGAGGCCCTTCTGTCGCCTCTATTTGTTCCCTCAAATCTTATCGTCACCCCCACACAACTACAAAGGCTTTATCCCTGATCCTAACGCTGATCCTAACTCTGATCCTAACCCTGATCCTGACCCTGACCCTGACCCTGACCCTGATCCTAACTCTGACCCTAACCCTGATCCTAACCCTGATCCTAACTCTGATCCTGACCCTGATCCTAACTCTGACCCTAACCCTGATCCTAACCCTGATCCTAACTCTGATCCTAACTCTGACCCTAACCCTGATCCTAACCCTGATCCTAACTCTGATCCTGACCCTGATCCTAACTCTGACCCTAACCCTGATCCTAACCCTGATCCTAACTCTGATCCTAACTCTGATCCTAACCCTGATCCTGATCCTGATCCTAACTCTGATCCTAACCCTGATATTGATCCTAGCCCTGATCCTTACCCTAAGCCTAACCCTAACCCTGATCCTGATCCTGATCCTGATCCTGATCCTGATCCTGACCCTGTTCCAAACCCTGACCCTGACCGCACTTAAACCTTTAACAGTTTCTCCATCATTGCATTGAGCTGAGATCTCATCACATAGACCGCTTACATTATTCCAGTAGCGACAAACTAGACAAGTGCATGTGTGAGTCGCAACGGCAACAAACTAAGCACTGTGTCTGCCGAGCGCACACTGACGCGCTGGCCGCACAGGAAGCTGTCTGCGTCTGTGGGCCGCAAGCGCTCATGAAGTTGTCATCTCGGGGTGAAATGTGAGAGCAGCTCAGTTTGGGCCTTTTTTTTTGTTTAATGGCTGCACCGCCGGCAGATACATGGAGCTCATTATATGGGCGTCGAGCTCGGGGAGGGTTTGGGCTCTTTAATCAATGAACACGATGACACGGCGTATAAGTCACACTGGTATTCAATAGAGCGGAGAGCGGCAACAAAGACAACAGGGGAGGAGGAAGAGGAGGATGAGCAGGAGGAGGCGAGAGCAGCATGGTGGAGGTGAGGGAGGTGGACAGACATTGTTTACACTAGGACATACAGTAGATGGACCCTCCTATACCAGCCGTGTGTGGGTGTGGGTGTGTGTGTGTGTGTGTGTGTGTGTTCTCCCTCTGTTTCATGTAGTTCCTATACTGTAATTACATGGATGAGACTCACTGGCAGGCTTTTCCCCCCAGTGCTCTTCCTCTCTCTCTCTCTGTCTTTCTGCTCTTCCTCTCTCTCTCTCTCTCTCTCTCTCTCCGTCTCTCTGCTCTTCCTCTCACTCTCTGTCTGTGATTTCATGTATAATTACTTGCATAATTATAGTTCCCTCCATCCCACTGTTTTGGGAGGTCTGTTTCTGTCTCCCTGGTATCTCTTGTCTTCGACAGCGACCGACACACACACACACACACACACACACACACACACACACACACACACACACACACACACACACACACACACACACACACACACACACACACACACACACACACACACACACACACACACACACACACACACACAGAGAGAGAGGAGTGACACTGGTGCACCCTACTGAGTCTGCTTCCAGTTTGCCTGGTGGTGAGTCTGTCTTGTCACTCTCTTTTGTCTCCTTTCAGCTGAGGCAGTGCCTGTTCTAATATTGGAGTGTGTACAGTGTGAACACGTCTGTGCTTTACTCCAGGCCGTCTGCGACACCATCCCTCATCAATTATTCATGCAGACATGGCGAACATAAGATGCAGTAACCGGAAAACAAAATGCCACCAGTATTTTTCACCAGTTTACAACTTAAAGGTTACTGTACTGTTACCTGTGTGTGTGTGTGTGTGTGTGTGTGTGTGTGTGTGTGTGTGTGTGTGTGTGTGTGTGTGTGTGTGTGTGTGTGTGTGTGTGTGTGTGTGTGTGTGTGTGTGTGTGTGTGACACAGAGAGCGAGAGAGTGAGGCAGACGCAGACAGTAACGTCTTTTGAAAGTTTCTTAAGGCTCCCAGACGACGCCAGTGGATACAATTAGTTTGATTGCTTAGCAACTGAGCGTGGCGTTGGAGAGGCAGACAAGCGGGATGAAGCTCAGGTGGAGCGTTGAGGTTACACGTTGCTTCTCTCAACAATCTGTTTCTCCCCAAACTTCCATGCAAAGTAGCACGCGGAGTCTTCTCAACACTGTTTCATGTGTCAATCAGCGGAGCGACGCGCCGCCACGCTGTGTCTCAGGTTAGCAGAAAAGAAGATTATATCAACACTGCACGTAATCTACAAATCACACACACACACACATATACTCACACACACACACACACACACACACGCACATCCTCACACACACACACACACACACACACACACTGACAGAAGCATTTACTGCTCAAGGGGGATCAAAAGTTCAGGATTTTGCTGCACTGCAGGTCTGCTTTGGTAACTAAGCAGCCAATGGCGGCCTACTTTCAGGTATCAGCAGGATTCTCTCTGCTTTATCAGGGTATTTGTCCCCTCATCCCCATTTCAAGGCAACTTTAACAACATCCTGCCATGTATAGAGGAAATGCTTTGTACTCAGAAGTGCTGAGCGACAGAACCAAGGCAGAGTGTGAGGACAGGGACGCAGCAGTTTGGAAGCCTTGAAGGGGGAGTGTATTATTTAAAGATGCATCGGTGACATCATCACTCTGAGGAACCCGCCGCTCTCCCTCAGGGGACCCTCATGATGGTCAGTTGTGGTCTTTGACTCTGTGCTTTTACCCCCTCTGCTGGACAGACAGCAGATGGGGGCCTGGTGCAGTCGGCCTGGAGACTAAAGTACCTCCATGTCTCCAGAGGAGGGGGATGAATTTACTCTGCAGCCCGACAGCCAAACACACACTTCCCTCCTTTATTCTGTCTCCAGTTTGATCTGTCCCAAATCTTCTTCCTGTCAGATGGTTCAATAAGGGGTGGGGGGCCCTTGGGGGGTGTTGCTGGGGGGGTCACATGGGACGCCCGGCTGGGGTTCGCGGCACATCAGCGAGGCTTTAATTTGGTTTGCGATGCGAGCCGCGGCGGACTCTCCCAGCTGAGATGGTGCTGTGTTTGTTTTGCGGGAGTGTAAATTAGCGGTAATTCGTTTGCTCAGTAATGACGTGGGAGAGCTAATTAGGGCAGTGTTGATGGGTGCATTAATTAGTCTCTAGTGTGCCATGCTAATGAGACCCTGATTCGGGAGTGTGTGTTTGTGTTTGCATGTGCATAAGTGCAAGCCATGTATCCATAAAGGCCTGCGTGTAGGGGTCACGCCATGAGAAGTGTAGTGTGAGCGGGCCAGACGAGGGAGTGTGTGTGTGTGTGTGTGTGTGTGTGTGTGTGTGTGTGTGTGTGTGTGTGTGTGTGTGTGTGTGTGTGTGTGTGTGTGTGTGTGTGTGTGTGTGTGTGTGTAAAGGATACAGCGAGTCCATATCTGCGTGTGAGAACCCTTCTAATCCTGGTTGCTGGATGAAGTCGGCCATGCCTGGGTGAGTCGTGATCCCTTCGTTCAGCCGCCACAGAGGCAGACGGGCTTTCGGTCACCTTACACACACATATAACACCACGCCACGCCGCACCGCGCAGTCGGTCACACCGCCGTGGCTTTGGACGGCTGCATTACCGCCGTAAATTCATCTCACCCTATAAAAACGTCCACCACACCAAACAGACAACACGCGGAGCCATAATGGATGAAAGGCTGTTTTATAAGTGTGTTCACTGACGGGTCCACTTCACAGATAAGAGCCATCCATGTGCGTGGGGTGGTGCTCTTACACGTCTTTTAAGCTTTTCACAGGATGTGACAAGGTGGCGGCTTGCTGTAAGAATTTATGGCACATTACTGATGTGGCATTTGTCATAGCGGCAGCGAAAAGGCAAAGCATAAAAGGCGCAGGGGGGTTTGGCTTTAAAGCCTCGCCAGTGATCTATTCTAATCATATTTATTCATGACTACGCCGTTACACATAATCCATTACTGTTGCTGTTCGACTGTATCCTTCGCTGTTGCGCGCTGGCGCTCATTTCTTCGCCGCTTCTCCTTTTTCTTGTGCGACTGTGGAGAGAGAAGAAGAGAAATTTACATCACGGCCAGAAGCTCAAACACAACAAGGTGACGATTACGCGGTGAGAGGCACCGGTGGAGCTGTGGAGGTTTACTATCAGAGAGAGACCCTTCCCCGACTCAGACCGATCTCTTTCTCTCTCGCTGTTGCATTCTGGGAACTGCGCTCCAGGGATCTCACCTCGAACTTCCAGCCTGCACTCCACCTCGTCCTGGCCGAGCTCGTTGACGGCCCTGCACGCGTATCTGCCCCCATCAAACGTGCTCGGCCTGCGGATGTTCAGGGTCAACACACCCTGGTTGTTCTGCATCAGGAACTTGGGGTCTTCGCCAATGATCATGCTGTTCTTCATCCAAATGATCTTCGGCTAAAAGGTGGAGAGGGTAACGGAGGAGGAGGGGCGTGTTTGGGATGTTGAGGGGGTAGAGCAGGAGGAGGGAAGAGGAGGAATGGAAAGAGGTATAATTAGGTCAGCAGTTTGGCTTAACAAATCTTTGCCGATTTGGCGGTATAAGATCTTTGTGCTCTGCGTCTTTTTTTAGCTCCAGTCAGGGAAATATTCGGCTGTTAAGACATCAAAAGTCCTCCAGACTGTTCTGCTCTTAATGTTTGACTTTAAGCTTCACGCCCCCACAGAAGTAACAAGCAACAACAACACATGAAAGCACGCCATGTGTCTAACCTTCTCTCTAACTGAATCATTTTACTCCTTCTTCTACTCTTACATCACTCATCGCCAATAGTCCTTTCCATCACCACAGCGACGTCACTAAGATGAACCTTTTCACTGTATAGATCTATAGAGCCAGATACCTTGGGGTTGCCGCGGACGGAGCAGCTGAGGGCGGCGGGGTAGCCTGCAACCACGGTCTTATCCACCAGGGCTCTGGTGAACTTGGGGGAGCAGTTCATGTCCTTCTCTTTAAAGGGGGGACGGTTGTAGCCCGAACCTGAAGACACGTTACACACTTTAAACATCGCACAACCTGCTGCTCAGTCCAAACCTAATCTAAACCTGGAATACATGGTTCCATTTATATCATTTTGGTTATTGTTTGATCTCTGGTTGTATGTATTTATCACATTATCACTTCATTTGAACTTGGCTTGTCTCTACATGTGTTTGTCTGATAATCACCATGGTTACACTTTTGTTAAATTACCAATATATTCAGATGGTTGTTATTGGAGGCCAACACACACTCTCTAACCAGGTGTGTGAGCAGGTAAATGTTCAAAGTTTGACATAGTGGATACATTTCATTGATAACATTTATAACTTTCACAATATTCTACACACACTCTCTAGCATATTACACTCTAAAGATGATAAATATAAAGACAATAAGTCCCCTTTAAATTAATGCTCATGCTACCATTTGGCTTTTGTGAATCACACTTTCAAGATTGAAGATTATCATTTAACACTCCACTGGAATACTTGATTGTTAAATGTATAGTTTTGCTCGTAAGGTTCCACTCAGCAGGAACGTCTCATTTCTCTCCTCTACAGGTCAGATCCCATAGCCGCCACTTCTCGCAGCTTTTCACGGGCCAGATAACTGTTTTGGAACGCAGCAGAGCTTCTCTGGTTGGTTGCCAGGTTTGTGCGGTCGAGTAAGCAAACGCAGCATCATGTAAACAGTGGCAGCGTTTGGCTGGTGGCAGGTGTTAATTTACCAGCCTGGTTGCTTTCATAATCCACCGGCAGTAATAAATATTATTTAACGCTGTGTCAAAATATTTCTGTTTAGCATAATCACAGTGGAAAGTCACTTCCACTTTACAAATGTGAGAGTAATTAACCACAACCAGCAATTAATCAGACGCATCTCCACCGTATTAGCATGTTTTTTGTCTGTGCCAGTGGTGTTCCTGTTATATACCATAATATTCAGAGGTTATGGGCTCACTTTATGCTCCTAATTGAATATGATGTTGTCAGCAGCTCAGTTTTTGGCCACAGGAAGTCGTATGATGTGGTTATGGTTCGGCGGGGCTCGTTACCTGCTTTGGAGATGATGGCGGTGTTCTTGCTGACGCCGGCCTCGTCGCTCAGACCGCAGGTGTTCTCACAGAACACTCGAAAGGTAAACTCGTTCCCCATGACCAGGTCGGACACTGTGCAGCTGGGCCGGCGGTTGTGCTCGTAGACCGTGAACCATTCCTGATACATGTGTGTGTGTGTGCGTGTGTGAGAGAGAGAGTCATTTTAAGAGGCTTATAGCCGCGGGGGAGATCTATAACCTGGAGCATCTCCTGCCCTCAGAGGTCATGTTCTCCTGCTCTGTGCCGTGTGTTACCTGTTATCACCAGGAATTACGTGACAGATCTCCACACAGCCACAACATGAGCCATGGTAGAGATATGAGATAAGCCCCGCCCACTCCTGCAGGTAAATCCACCCCTTCCTTAAACTAGACTCCAACCCAGTCCCAACAGGGCCCCCAACCCTCTGCACCTTGTATTCCAAGTTCTCAGGTAGACTAGAGACCAGAAAGGAGACTCCATACTATACTAGAGAGAGATTTAGGTTGATATTTGATCTTATGTCACAAAATTTTGATAAAGCGAGTATACTAAGAAGATAAATACTGTCAATATGTATACCCCAAACGTATGGACCTTGATTATCACTGATACTGTGTGATGTGTGTGTGTGTGACTTACATTGGTCTTCAGATCGGCCTTCTGAATCATGTAGCCGATAATTTCACAGTTGCCGTCGTCTTTGGGCGGCTTCCACTCCAGTGATGCATTCAACCCCCAGACCTCCTTGACGTTCACAGCGATGGGAGGGCCGGGCTTCTCTAAGGGGGAGGGGGGGGAGAGTGGGCTTGTCAGAGCAGACAGGAATTGGGATAAACTTTGCATTTGATTTGGTGCACTGCTAGAGGATTGCAAGCGCGGAAGGAGCTCAATTAAGAAGGGAAGCAAGAGAGCGGAGAGTTCAGGAAAGTTCAGTTTCCGAGCCAACTAGGAAGACGTGCAGGAAGATTAAGGGAAGGAGAGAGAGATTTGCATCGATGTCATTCTACAGATTAGCAGAGCAACTGCAGTAAGGTTTCCATTGACTGTGTCTGGAGTAATCTGACGTTTAGAATTGAAAAATTGGTTCTGGAAACACTCAAAGCTAGAATCAAAACCCTGAAAGTTTTTCCCGTTGGCTGGATGGCGTCGGTGTCGTACTGTTTCATTTCCGGGTTTGGGATGATGGATCTTTGTGGAAGCGTGGCTGGACTGAAGAGGGGGGACTGAGATTTCCCCCAAACAAAGAGAAGAAGTGACTGAAGTCTTTGATAGATGATCTTTGCCATTTCTCTGGTTATAGTCGGAGCTATCGTGATCGCCTTTTCCGGTTTGTGAGAAACACGTACAGCTTTATAGGATTTGCTCATTATTGCCTCAGAGGGAGACACTAGGTCGTGAACAGCGCGCTCGATGTTGACCTCTGATCTTAACTTTGCAAGATTCGCTTTACTCGCTTCACATCGTTTCACAGAAACGCTGCCAGTTCCCGTTGTATGCGGCTGTCTTTTGAAATGCTCGCCTACATGTTTTGCACAGAAACTGGAACAGAGACGTGTTGAGACAGAAGAAACAATGTGCAGGCATGAAACTGACAAATGAAGAAACAGCCCGCCTGCGTTTCACAACAGAGAGTTTATCATCGATTCACCTCTGTGCCTTCTACTGCCCGTGCGGTCGTGCAGAAGTACTGTACATCATAGTAATATACGTGTCATTAATCTTCTCCTGCGCCGGGTACAGTAGAGCCAGTGAGCAGTTAATCCTCCGCTACACTGTCTGATGCTGAAGCAGCGCTGTGACAGAGTTGCTGATCAGAGAAGCTGGAACTTTTCATTAGCTCGATGTCCCCTCGGTAGAGGAATCCACACAGTAGCCGCCCAACACGACCCCCAACCCAACGAAATCCAAGGCTAATCCCAGTCTACATAGATATAATCCCACCAGAGCCCCACCAAATAATCCACCCAGAACCCTGACCTGAGACGAGCCACAGCACCAGAGGCAGCGCAGGAGTCAGGATTATGTGTGAGAGAGGAATGAGCGCTTTGATCCCAAAAAAAGTAAGAAATGAGGAATTATCGTCAAATTATAAAAAATTCTTGACATGTCACAGATTCGGGCTCCAGCCATCATCCTCTTCTAAAGCAGGTTATTAACGTGGGTGTGTGAAGTGTGAAGCGTGCAGCCGTGTTCTGATCTTAACCAGAGGAACGTGCAACATGCCACTGACCTACGACCTGGATGTCTATGTCGGCGCTGTCGCACATGTTCTCAATCTGGACGGACAACGTGTAAATGCCGGAGTGGACCCTCTCCGTCGAACGGATGAAGAAGATGGTGTCCACGTCTGTAGTCCGAATCCCCACCGATCTGTCCTCCAGGGGCACACCGTCTTTGTACCAGGTCACCACAGGGCGAGGCTTTCCCTGCGGTTACCATGACGAGAAGGAGGCAAAGAAAAGACATCCAATGGAGAGAGACTTTGATGTGATTCAACCTCAGAAGTGAAATAACTCTGCAAAAACTGCGAAGGTGCCATAAGTGGCAGTTCGTCTTTGTTTCACGCTGATAACAACAGTCTCGTGTAACACATTTGATTATCCAGGCAGCATGGGGGGAGGGGAGGGGGGGTGGGTGTCAGGAGCCTTTTTAAGTTACTTGCAAAGTGGTGACAGGAATAGTAACTCTTTGGGAACATTTGGAGACGTGGCTCTTCTTCTCCTTAAATGTGGAAATTTAGCCACGTCAGAAGTTCCACCAGTGATAAAAAAGGCGCTCGGTCCAGATTCTGGATCGGATATCAAACCAAAGTTTCTGCTCACTTTTACTTTATCATTTTCACTTTTATTACTTATGTTTCGCTCGATGTTACTGATTTCATAACTTGTACGTTGCTGTCGAATGCTGTAATGCTTTGACTGAACTTTTTGCTGCCTGGCTGCCCAGAAGGTTCACAGCTCCACTTTGGATTTCAGCCGAGATTGTAATCGATTGGTTGTTGGAATGTGGCCTTTACATGACCTGTTTGTTAGACTTCTTTATTATAAACAGCTAATCAGCTTCTTTATATTTGTCATTTCCTGGCTGGTTTGCTCAGTTTTGTTGTACTTTCAGTGTTTAACTACAGTGACACATTAGGGTTTGGCGTTTAGGTGCCTCCAAAAACTGAAGCACTTTGGCTACTCTGCCGTGAGCAGAGAAGGCAGAGATAGAAAACAGGGAGGAGGAGGAGTAGAACTCAGAGCTGCTGTACTATTTACTGTTCCTATAAACGCTGTGAGCTCATTGCATAAAGCGAAGCGCTCGAGCTCGGACGTGGCTGTGGATGTGAATATGGACGTGAACTAACCTGGAAGGGGATGACCAGGTTCACCTTCTCGCCCACAATCCTGATGAGTCTCGTTCTCAGCTCGCGAGGCAGGCGGATCTTTGGATTCTCTGTGTGATGAATACACAGGAGGCCGAGGAGGAAAGCATGAGTGTGTTGTGGATGTGGATGAGTGGGCAGTGTGGGGGGGAGGGAACATATATAAAAACCCCTGGCATGTACAGAGTGTGTATGGAGTATGTGTGTCTGAAGTATGTGTGTAAGTCTTGACAGGTACGAAGTGTGTATGACCAGGGTGCTAGTGATGGAGCTGCATTCTTCCTCCTGGTGTGTGATTAAGCAGTAACCTCTGAGCTTCACGGTGTTGTTGCAGCTGCAGCCATTGTCAGGCCTGGTAATTAGATCTGGCAGTGTTGTTCTTGAACAATAGCGAAACAACATGGTTGCTAAGTGGCACTTAGGTATGAATGGCGCTACTCTATTAAAGCACTTACTTCACTTAACAACATTTAAATTAACTCATGTGGGTTTGGCAGATATTTTACATCTTCCAACAGCCCGATTGAGAGTACGACCAAAAAAGACATAGAACAAATCTCTGACCCACGATCTCTCTGATGGTGACCGGCTGCTTCAGAGTGGCGGGGGGGCTGCGGCCGGCGATGTTGACGGCGACCACTCGGAACAGCAGCTTCTCGCCCGCCGTGAGGCCCTTCACCCTGTGGAAGTTCTTGTCCACTGGCTCGCTGTTGGCCTGCACCCACTGATCGCCTGAGAGAGGAGTCAAAGGTCATGAGTCCGAACAACCTGCGTCTGTCTTCATCAAGTTGAAGAGGCTTTCCAGCATGTCACCCTGCTAAACATCTCAAAAATATACAAACATTAAACGTACAAACGATTTCAGTGACCTAGTTGGAGGACGTAAACAGAACATTTATTTTCGTTTTTTAATAATGGCCAGATTCAGGTGTGGTCGTTACGCAGAAACTTACTTCCTTCTTTGCAGTACTCGATGATGTATCCGTCGATGCCGGCCGCTCCGATTTTCTCCGGAGGACGCCACTTAAGTAAACAGGTCGTGTCCGTCACATCGTCTACTACAAGGCGAATGGGCTCACCGGTGGTGGCTGAGAGACAGGAGGTCATTAATACGTTAGTAACAAGTGTCAATGGGACGGACGGGAACAACAAACGGCGACGCACCGATGGGCATGAAGGGCTGTGAGTTTGCACTGGGCTGAGAGATGCCGATGCCATTGACCGCAAACACTCTCATCTCATACTGCACGCCCTCGATCATCTTCTTAGCCTCGTATGTAGTGGATTCGTACACATCAAAGTTCAGCTTGGTCCACCTGGATGAGCCCACCTTCTTCCTCTCCATCAGATACCCTGGAAGAGGCCAAACGTTGACAAAGGAGTGAAATTGAGCTCGTCGGCTCCGTCGTCCTTTCCGAAATGTAGTTTGTTGCTGCTGTACCTTTCACTGGAACTCCACCGTCAAACCCGGGCGGGTCCCATGTGACCGTTGCGCAGTCCTCGCCCACTGATGTGCATTTGACATTCTCGGGAGGGTCGGGCACATCTGGAGAGACGGGTTATAATTAGAGATGGAAGGAGAGGAAAGGTGTAAGAGAGGAAAGGGACTGGAAGAGTCAAAGCCACTGACCCACAATCTTCACAAACACTTCGGCCTTGTCCTCTCCGGCTGGGTTGTTCACAGTGATGGAGTACAGTCCCTCGTCGCTCCTCTCCGCCCCCTCTATGACAAAGCTGCTCAGGGTCTTCCTCGTCTCCACCCGGACACGCCCCTCAGCCTCCGCTATCACCTGTCCGATCAGGAGAGGCTTAGTGTGACGACTACACAACGATGGAGCGATTCGAGAGGAACAGCGAGACAGTTTCCTCACTCACCACGTCTTTCCTCATCCAGCACACAGTCGGGGCCGGCTCGCCTGTGATCTCCACGTCGAAGCGGAGTTTGTTCCCAGCCACGACAATAATGGTGTTCTTATTGCCTGCGCCGCCACAGTCCAGGTGGATCTTGGGAGGATCTTTGTAAGAACGCAAACACAATAACATTTTGTGAAGGGAAAACATTGGTACGCTTATTTATTTCTTGCTTTAAATCCTCTGCTAGGCTGCGTCTCTGCCAGTATTCCCTATCTTTAAAATTGATCCTGCTCATGCCAAAAAGGCTTTAACAGCTATTTCAGTGGAAAATCTTGTAAACAACACTGAGCAATTAGTGACTGGCACTGTGCTCGCCCCCAAAAGTGGGCTCCCGTTTGGTGCCTCTCTGTGCCAGCTTCATTTTAATTCTGAATAGCCTAAGTTTCCCTCGTTAGCTGGTTGAAGCAGTTTTTCATACACTGGTGGTTGACAGATTGGGAGTGAAGAAGCTGGAGGCTGAAGGAAACAAACCACCGCCGTCATACAGGCAGCAGCCAACGCAGATTTGCTGATCCAATATTTGACGGATACTGGACCTATATAGCAGCACCATTACATCGCTGTGACCTCACCTGTCATGTAAGAGGAGAACAAATGCAGAGCGGCCGTGCAGAACAGTGCAGTGAGCCGTCGGATTACAGCAATAATGCATAAAATCCACACTTACCTTGTCTGGGAACGTAGTCAATCTTGATTTCTGTGGAAAAAAACGGGATAAAAAACATGAATTATTCAGATTTTGACTTTAAAGAGCCATTAAATGCGTCGTAATATTTTCTCTGCTGTCGTTCTTTCTTACCCAGGAAGTTGAGTTTGGCGGAAAGAGAAAGCGCGTAGCCGTCAGGGACGAAGGTGTAATCTCCGGCGTCCGCAGGCTTCACGCCATCAATTGTCAGTTTGTGGGTCCTGAAGACAGGTTACCAAGGAGACAGCACTAGTAGTTGTGACCCGTAGTCGAGCAAACACACAACCATGGGTCTCCCTTGGCAACGCACTCCATGATGCAGTGGCGCGGAGTGAGAAACACAGTAAATGGCTTTCACCTTGTGCTGCCGCCGTCACCTTGTCATGTCTGCTGTCACACGCAGCCTTGACTGAGGGATTACTGGAAGCAACCGCATACCTTATGTGTGTGTGTGTGTGTGTTGGCTTTGAGTGTGTGCATCAGTGTGTTGATGTTAGCACTTTACAGATTGCCACATGTTTGCCATTGTTGCAGTATGCGAGCTTGCAGTTTGTTTACCTTCCAACGTGCGTCATTTTGATGCGATCGCTGGCCTCCACTTCCACGCCGTCCTTCAGCCATTTTCCTGTCACTTTTTCATCGGACACTTCACACTTGAACATGGCCTGCTCGGCGGCCTTCACCGTCAGGTCAGCGATGCTCTGCAGGACCTCCAGCTCTTTCTCTGAAGAACACATTAAGTCATCAATGGGCTGTTTTCTCTTTCAATTGTTGGTTGGCCGAAAACATGGTGACTTGTTTTGTGTGTGAGTGTGTGAGTGTGTGAGTGTGTGTGTGTGTGTGTGTGTGTGTGTGTGTGTGTGTGTGTGTGTATTTGTGTGTGTGTGTGGAGAGCAAACCTTCCACATCCAGTTCTGCCTTTGATGCTCCACCGGTGGTGATCGCTTCATACACTCCCATATCCTCCCTAGTGGCTTCGTTTATGATCAGTATGTGCTTCTTTCCGTCCTTCTTAAACCTGTACTTTGAACCTGCAACTTCTCTGGTTAGCTCAACTCCATCTTTCATCCTTCACACACACACACACACAAGACGCACATTTAAAAAAGAGATGAAGGCTGGCCACAATGATTCCCGCAGGTATTTTATACGTGAGGTATCTTGGTAACGACACACCAGCTCACCATTTCACATTGGCTCCTTCCTCTGACACCTCCACCTCAAACTCCACCTTCTCACCCACCAGTGTATGGACGTCATCCAGCAGCTTGGTGATGGTTACTGGAGGCTCTGAAAACAGAAAGTAAAGATTTGTCATGATTTTCAACAAATATAAATCATATTAAGGCTAAAAAAGACGGTACAAGAGGCAGGAACACAGCGGAGAATGAGCCGCTCTAATATTCTGTTGCTGCGTGCAGAAATTACAAGAACGCTTTTCTCAATTTCTCTTGAGCACTCAGTTGTCAATTACGCGACTTCAACTAAAGGCTAAAACACAGAGTGAAACTATTTCCAGCCCTAATGAGTGGAAAAAGTAACCGGTGTCTGCCCTCTTAAGGATTCGATGACATCACCATCAGCTTAATCACTTTCTTGAAGTCCTCATCAAAGCCACTTTAGCACAGCGCTGGTGTGAGAGGCACTTCAAGTCTCCTGAGGCAGTGAGAGTCACATTGCGTATCTGCACTGTGTGATGGTTGAAGCTCTGCAAGCTTCAGCTATTTGTCATTGTCAGATCCATTCCCCCTTCCGATGCTTTATTCTGTTCCAAACTCAAGTACATAACGAGGAATACTTCTACTTTATTCATTATCTTGGCATGAAACATTTAATTCACACAAAATTATAAGATACTGAAAACTGGCACAGAAATCCACACACCACTCAAACTCTACTAAATAGGATGTAACATTCATGCAGTAGCAGAGCACAATGACACAGATACACGACAAACAAAGCGTCGAAATTTCACCCTGCGCATTAAATATGAGCGAGCAGACAACAGATGAAAGCGTAGAAATAAAGAGCTGACAAATGCAAACACGAGGAGAGAACAGAGCTGTCAAACCTCCCGACGCGCAAATGACAGCGTCTGCTAAACCGAGCAGGAAGACAGAGTGGGATTCCTCCAAAGCCACTGAGTCTGAGTCATATACAATACCTTTGACTAAAACCTCCGTGAAGGACTTCTCCTCCCCCACCACACACTCATAGACTGCGTCATCCGACAGGTTGCACTTGTTGATGGTGAGCGTCCGCTTGTTGCCCACGCTCTCAAACACGTACCTGGACACACGGTGGGATCAGGACGGAAGTTTAAGATGAGGACAGATAACAAGGAGAGAAAGAGTGATGAATAAGTGTTTTCAGTGCATCCAGACACAATTAGACAGTGAGTCACACTAGCAGAAGACATACACTGTTGAATGGGCTACAGGGCTGTATGCTCACCCAGCGACACACACACACACACACACACACCACAGAGCTGATGGTACATTGGAGTCATGTGAGGCAGATGGTATAGATGGGAGATATTCCCACAGGTGCGATTTGTAAGTGTTCACATGCTGAGCAGTGGCACACAGGGTGGTTGTGAGGTGTTGGGGTGAAATATAGCAGCAGGTTCAAATTGAAAGGGGACATTCAATGAGTCTTATATTCCATCATATCTGTAGTGTTTTGAGAGTTATAGAGTGAAGTTCATACCAACATAACTGCATCCAGGAAGCCACACATATACAACATGAGCTGCACTAATTCCTTCGATTTTGATTAGTAGCAAATTAGCAAAAGTAAAATAGCAACTGCTGAACCTTTTCTATTGTCTGATCCATGTGCTTCTACATTATAGACACAGACTATTGTATGGAGCTGTGGTGGTGAAGAGAGAGCTGAGCCTGAAGTCAAAGCCCAGGTTGAAAGCATTGAAACGAGATGATTCAGGCTTCTAATCAGGATGCCTCCTGGATGCCTCCCTAGGGGGGAGTTCCAGCCCCTTCCAGCTGGGAGGAGACCATGGGCCAGATCCAGAGCATGATTGGAGGGATTATAGAGCTCATCTGGCATGGGAACGTTCTGAGATCCCCGAGGAACAGGTGAAGAACATCGCCAGAAAGAGGAACATCTGGGTTACTTTGCTTAGCATGCTGCCTCAGTGGATAAGCAGTGGAAAATGGATTGAATGATTGAATGACTGTCATCGAGTAATTGATTCATTTAAAGCAAACTCTTGCTAAAATAACTGTGACTTAATCAAAACAGGAAGAGTTCAATCAACTGCACGAAGCTCCACAGACAGATGGAGCCACTGAGATGTACCTCTGAACAGCTGCACCCTCGTCAATAAAACACCAGAAGAATCCTTTGATGGAGGAGGCCAGCAGAGCAAAGGACAGCCAGCTCCCCACTCACGCTGCATCTCCTCACTCAGGTGGAGGTTACAGGTCTGTGTCGCAGAGGCAAACACACACACTAAGCAAAACAGCCCCGGGATGGACGTTCTTGTCCCCAGCCATGTCCTCCTGCTCTTCCTGGGGGATTTCGAGGCATTCCCAAACTAGATGTAATCTCTCTCCGGAGTGTTCTGGCACCGTCCTGTGGAGGCCTTATAATTGGACGTGCTCAGATGAGCTTCCACGCCTGAGCCACCTCAGCTGCCCCCCCTTTGTAACCTCCGATTTCTAACTGCTGTAATACTAAGTGAATAAATTTAGCTCATTTTTCTTCAGACTGTGAATCTGAGGCCGAGTTTAATCGTCCGACCGATCGTTGACCCAAATTTGGATTTTCTGACCCCCAAGATACAAATCAAAGCTCTTTACCCCTTCAGACTTATACTTTTCAGCATGCTTTACACACACACACACACACACACACACACACAGTGCACCGCCATGATAATTGGCTCACTTGGTTGATGGTTTCATTTCCTGTCCGTTTTTGAGCCACTTGACTGAGGCGTTGGCGTCGGCCACCTCCACACTGAGATGCATCTTCTTGCCTCTATCCACTGAATAGGCCGGATCCATCTTCTTCAGGAAAGCTGACAAGAGAGCAGTTTGGTTCAATCACTGCTTTAATACCCAAATGATCTGTACGTGCTAACCCGAGGAAGGCATATGCGAACACAAATTCCACCTGTCATCTCGGCAGCCTAAGCTCTCCCTGGAGGCCTGTTAACTCTGCCGCTATTTACAACCTGCCGCTTTCCAGAACTCTCACTTCCCACCTGCCACCTCAGAGATCCTAATGGATGGAGTCGACTATACCCCAGCGCTCGCTCTCTGCTGTCTCACCGCTCACCGTCACTTTTCTTGGGTTCTGCCTTCATCTTCTTCAGCATGGTCAGCATGCCCCTGAGGTCCGTGATGCCGTATTGGAAGGCGATCTTCTCATAGTCGCAGGGCTTTGCTGCCTTCAAGATATCCCACACGTTTACTTCTATTTTCGGTTCATGCTGTTTCTTCTCCCTAGAGGTTGAATTGGTTATTGTGACTGATTGAGCACTATCCATTGGATTTGGACTTATTGAAGCATATCTCAGTTGTTACCTTTTCTTGAGCAAGGCACTGAAGTCTAAATCACCAGCATCCTCACCGGCATCTCCACTGGTGTAGAAAGAAAGAAAGGTCATGAACATGGGGATTAATGACATCATAGTACTTCATAAAGCTGAACTGTTTATTACACTGGTGACCTGCCAGCAGATAGTGAGAAGGACTATTAGCAAGGCATATTCAATAATCCATCCCCTTCCATCCACATTACACAGAGTTAAAAATAACCACGTGAATTACAAAACACAATTATATGCCAACAAAGCTGACATTAGCAAATACAGCAGCACACACAGGAGTTGTAATGATTAAGTGCCTGTGGTTAATGCTTATTCCCTTTTTCACCCTGTTTTCAGATAGACGTAAAAATAGGAGTGTTTCATCAGACGGCAAGCAAATGAGCCTCATCGGTACACAAACAGAGGTACGTGCATATCGCAGGAGACATGAGATGCAAAGCTAAGGGGAAGAAAGAAGATTGAAATCAGGGGCTTATTCATCAATATTGTTCCTATGGGAAGTTTATGGTTGTGTACAAAAATCCCCAGCTAGTATTTGTTATTTTGGCTGCCAGCGTTGAAAGAGTTCAAAGAAAATATAGATTTGATGGAGTTGATCTCTTGAATAAGGAACAAACGCGACAGGAACCTGTATTACGTTACATGAAAGTGCATGTTTGCATGGTTGGAAAAAATCGCGTGCTGTGTCGCTATCAGTCACCCAGTCAACAAGGCAAAATGCACTGTGAGTGGCACATGCCAATACAGTACATGTGCACAGGCTCAAATGCTTGTTGTTGTCCTCTATGTATAGCTTTGGCAGCTCTTCTGTGGGGTGGAGTATGTCTTCCTGGTATGGGCTGGCTTATTGAAACCCACAGCCAGATAAAATAAACGTCAATAAATCCAAAGCGGTGATGTCCATCCTATGGAACAACAGTTCATCCAAGGATAACATCCATCCGTGTTATCCTTGCCTTCCTGACACTAGAGTAGATTCTTCCAGACTGATGAGACTCTCAGTCAAGCGCAGACACGTAATCACCAAGCGGCTGGCTGAGCATGATGACAACGTTTGCTAGCACTGGAATCTGGAGCAAATGCCTGAGAACCATCAAACATCAAATGATGGGATCATTGGAGGACTTGCAGGATGGCTGTAGAGTAGCTTTCATTCTGTCCTCAAAATAAGACTGTCGGCTAAACAAGACTGATGTTTAAATGAAAGCGGATCTGAGTGTCACTGATGAATTTTCCGTCAGCAAACTGGCCACTGGCTAAAACATGAAAATGCCTTTGAATGATTTTACCACCTGCACCAAGGTTGACTGAGGCTTCACGTGCCCCACCTGACTGACAAGTGATGTTGGAATTTACTCCATTCTGGCACCCGCGGTACACTTACCCAAACACTGGTGGGCCGTACTGTGAACGCCTCACACTGAGGCACACTCAGACTCATCAGAGGATGGAATCCAAAGCATATTCACTGGATCCCTTTGAAGCCCTCTAAGATGCACATCCAGTCTGTGAAATGATAACATGAAGAACTAAAAATATCTATAATATACCCGATCTGGGGACTGGCGCGTTTGAAGGACAACCCAGGCTGTTTGTGAACTCATTGCAGACAGAAATAAATAAATTCAAAAGGAGTGAGTGCGGACTTTATGCGTTTGCACCAACAACTTCAGTGCAGTTGAGGAACACACAAATAGTATAGTCTCATTGGGTAAGTTGTGTATGTGTATTGCAAATTGTTGTGTACATTTAAGTCCTGGCACGCTGTAAGAGAGAAGTCCAGACAGGTGGGAGTACACAAGGACCAATTACTGAAGCTTAGAAAGAATCACTACATACTGTGTGTACCTGAACACAGCAGGACTACCTGGTATGGGACTGCTGGTTGACTCCCCCAGGAGGTTGCAGTTATTTGATCATAAAGGACAGAATCTCTGACTGTTCCTTTCACTCGGCAAATTGTTTTGGGTGTAATGGACGCAAGCTCCTGAGCTCTGAATCAATTCAATTTCCAGACGATTCTTTGAAAAACGTGCAGTTTCTCCTGGAAATCCTGCCTGCTGCCATAACGGTCACGGTATTGTCATGAACAAGTAGGAGGACAAATGACATCACTGGCTCACTGACTTGTCCTGAAATGTCCTGACCCCTTTCCCCACGTGAGTCTATCTAGGAATGTTACCAGAGTTTGAGGAGAACAAATGCTGATACAACTTCTCCTGCAATCTACATCATGTGCGCGTTCACAGCTGTCCTGCTAAACATAGGGAGTGACCTTCCCTCTTAGCACCACGCTGCTCAGATTTGGTTTCCAAGAAGTAAAACTGAAACCTTCCTTCATTCTCTACGTTTCTGTCCCTGCAGTGATGAGAATGGTCGTATTAGCTGTGTCAATGTCTCTCAATCGTGACTTTTGTTGTCTAAAACTGCATTTCTTATTGCTGTTACATCCACATAGCAACAGTGTACCTTCGGATTTCATTCGGATTTCAGAGTCGTGTGACCTAAATCACCTTCCTGAGCTCTATGCATGCTTAAGCTTCATGACCTCCACATAATAAGGTGTTGAACAGCAACGCTCAGGAATTTTAACCAACTTTTCGCTTTTGATGTATCACACCAGCCTCTCGTCCTCTCTCCCTCCCACATTCTCTCCCAACATCCTGCGAATATACCCACTGACATCCTGTCTCAAACACAATACGATGCTGTCATTTTGCATGTTGTGTTTCTCATCTTACCTTGCTATTTAGCTTGAGCTCAAACGGGAGGAAATTACTTTTCAAAGTGATATTAAAAACATCAAACTCAAGGTGTTAGCGTGAAGGTGTCGGCTGGTTTCGGCTCCCTCGACACATGTAGAAAAACACAGTATGTGAGGTGAGAACAACAGAAACAAAACGTAATTATTTAAAAAAAATACACTTGACACACATATCAGTCTCTCACTGTGACAAAACCCATAGCAAGCTCAAGCATTAGGGACTTTACGTGAAACAAAAGGTAGCAGACACAGCGAGACGTGACGAAAAGACAGAGACGGCAGACAAACTGACTCTTCCAAAGTCAGCTACAACTGAGGCACAGACAGAAGTGAGCAGAGACACTGGTTGAGACTGACAGATGCCCAGAGGCAGCCATCTACAGAGGGACATATGGGAGACAGTGTGACGGGTGACATGTTGAATAGACCCTCGCCGAAGCTGACACTCACGATCGCTTAAACGCCTCCAAGATGTTGTCCTGCTGCTCCTCTTGTACAGCTGAAACCAGACAGAAGGAGGGAGACTGGTGAGAGCCTGGCTAGGTTAATTCATTACACAGCAGGCTGAGCCGGCAAAGGAATAATGGACTGATGACCTCGCCAGGCCACTAAATGATAGGACCTAATGTGTATCGCACTCACTGAGTTATTGGCTGACAAAGCCAGTTACGTAGTAATACTGGATCCGCTGAATGGAAGATGACAATAATGTGATTAAGTGTCTGTCTCCAGACTTACCCTCCACGGAGATTTCGAATGCGCAGCTGTCGCACTTGTCTTTGGAGGTGACCTCGCAGCGGTAGCCACCTGCGTCTGCATCCACTACTTTGATGATGCTCATCTCGTAAGTGTACATCTGACAGAGAAAGAGGAAATGATATGCTAGAAACAGGGCCAATTAAATTAGCACCCTGTGCAGGACACACACGTGCTCACAGGCTACACAGTGCAGAGACACCAGTGTAGTTTGATGATAAATCCTCTGGTCTGATTTTGTACTTGTACTCGTCTGTAGATGTTGGACGCTCTTGGTCTTGGTCCTTTCTTCAATGTGACAAAGGCCATTTGTACTTTGTCCACAAAATGACAAAAGAGACATTTGTAAAATTCCAAATGGAAAATGAATCAAGGTGTTGCTTGGTTTTTGTGTATAGAATGTTTGCAAGTTGTTTGCAAGTAATAGATCAGTAACTGTTGTGCATTTGTGTGTTCAATAGTTGTCTGATTTCAAGTACCTGTGAGACACTGTGGAGTAAATCCTGTATAAGCTTCATGTCTTAATAAATGTGAGTACTTGGTGAAGCTGGATGTTGTGTGTAAAAGGGAGCATGTGTACCTTGGCGTTCCTGTCGTAGCCCTCTTTGAACTGGAGGTGCTTTCCTGCTTTGCTGCTCAGGTCGAGCCACTTCCCCTTCAGCCATTTCAGGGCCGGCTTCCTCAATAGACTTGATCCGTCAACCTTCGCCAAAAAGGTGACGTCCTTGCCTGTCATGAATGAGGACGTAAGACAGCAATGAAATAAAGTAGATGAACTGTTTGTTTTCCAGTTGGGCATTTACAGGGCCACTAATTTCATTTTGAAAATAATTCCAAATTTTTTATGGCAAATCATTTTGCCAGACCTTTTGCTGTTGAGATGCTCTCTGGCCTCATCAGGATAAGACCACACTGTTCAGATGGATGAGACCCCTGTCCCGGGTCTGTGATGGGCATCAGAGAGACCACAGAGGGCAAGTTAGCACACACACCATGCAAAACAACACAACCGTAGAGTGTAGACAATAACAGGAGACAAGGGGTCCAAGCAAACCGCCATCAGCAGTCTGCTTCATCTCTGAGATTTTGCACTGAATCACTTTAGAAAAAATACACAAGTTAGGAAATCAACCAAATTCAGACTACCTGATGATTACAGAGATTTATTTCTTAATGTGTAAAACTGAAGGTAAGCAACAATCTTTCTGAGGCTAGACCCTTCAGTTTGCTGTAGTGCCTGAGCCATATGGGACCCTATGATAAATGACAGGAGACCAAGGACCGCCTGGAAGTGACTGGCCTCAGGGAATAATGAGAAGTCTGAAGACATCACACTAGCTTTGGCTCTGCAGTCTCGTGTCTCGCCGTCACAGCGCACGCACTCTTTATGGAGGGGATGAGAAAATGAGCAGCCGCTCTTACGAGTTCACTGGCTTCTTCCCCGAGTTAATTGCAATCTCTGTAAGGTGTTTGTTTGACTCGTCGGGTGATTTGGCTTTACAAAGACGCTAACATATTCATTCCTCTTACCATCAGGAGGCAATTCTGCATTGGGAGGAAAACAAGAGAGAGAAAGTGGGGAACATGTCAGTCCATACAGTATCAGTACTGTGCTGTTAAACACAAGCGTTAATTGGCCCAATGATAATCTTGACTTCAGGTGAGGAACACTCACACGCTCAAAAAACACATTTCGTTTCTCTCCAAGTCTAATTAACAAATGTGTTGGTTTTTTTTCCTCCCAAAACACAAACCCGTTAATGAGTTATCAACAGTCAAGTTCAGAACTCGCTTCGTTTGTGAAGAAGCCAGAGTGTTGTTAACCGTACACAGCGTACACAAACAGTTTGTCTTTTTCTGTCAGATTCTGACTCAGATGTACTCTAAGTGCTCCAGGAAGAAGATAAAGACACGTCGGACGACCAATCAAGCTGAGTGAGTAGAGTCCCGGTTAGACATCCATTGGACTAAAGCAGTTGTTCAGAGAATGGATCCAGGGTCACGTGTCAGATCAGGTCACGCGCCTCCATAAATTCAGAGAGTCACACCGTCAGCGCCTCCTCTCTCTGCTTTTATGGGCATAGTTAATTTGATCTTTTAATCAAAAGTGCCCCTGAGGACAGATCCAAGTTCAGCTGTTCGGGATGATTTAAAAGGTTTTGGTTAGAATGCAAAGTGGGTAAGGCTGATACTGGAATGGCACCCAGGGGACACTTTTGAATGTTTACACGCTTACACTGTTACACTGGACGCTTGCTGTGTTTGGGATGAGGGTTGCTAAGTGAAATTAACTCCACGCATCGTCCTTGGCTCTGGAAATGGAACTTGGGGATTCTGGGGATTCGCCTGCTGGGTGTAATTGACTGTAACCCCTCTGCAGCCCCTGCTCACATTTTGGACAATGAAGAAAATCTGCACCAGCTGACATTGAGGAACGCTGGCCCAGACTAAGCACTTCTGCTGTGAGCACACCCTTGCCACACATACATCTCTCACTATTACATGGCATTGATATCCAACAATTAATCCGTCTCCTGAGTGAAACGATATTTCAAACGACAACATCCATCACTGGAGCAAGCCACCGTTTCAGTGAAGTATAGGTTCAGTCTCTGAGACAGACACCCATGTCCAGTAACACACAAGGTAGAAGCACAACAACAGAAACCACACACAGGCTGAGAAATGGTGTATCGTGTTTCCTTACCATCCCCAAGTTCATTGTTCTCTGAATGAAAAGAAGTAACTGGTATTGAATATTAAGTCCTGTAGATGACGAATGTAGATATTACCTGCAGTGCTGATCAGGTCTCCTCAGACTACAGAGGTGTGTGTTTAGTGATTATGAATGGATTACAACAAATATATGCCGATTCATTCATCTATAATTTCTTGTAACAAGCTGCCATATCACACACCCACACACCCACCCACCCACACACACACAGACACATATACGCACGCACACCAGCCACGCACCAAAAAGCAAAGCGCTTACCTTCAGCGGTCAGGTCATCTGTTAATGAAGAACACGCACAGGTTAAGCAGATGAACTGTATGCATCCCATACGAACACACGCCGCACTCACACACACACACACGGTTATAACAGAATGATGCTTATCTGCACAAACCAGCTGTGGCTCTATTAATTATAGTGATGATTTAAGAGATAAATTGATGGCTATAATTGAAGAGATGAGTAAAGTCACACTGAGCACACACACACACACACACGCACACACTCTCTCATTCACACGCACTCACTTTCTCATGCACACACACACACACACACACTGACACTATTTAGTGAGGACAATGCTTCCCCTCTACAGTGAGGTGAGGTGTGTCAATGATAATTAAAGGGGTACAGCAGCCATTTCATCCAGTTCTCATAATACCAGGACTGGTTCAACTGACTGTGAATGTGTGAATTTGAAGAGTACTAAAAAACGTCTTAAAGATTTTGTTACACACCATTATATCACTAGGAATGATATGGGGAAAGGCTATGTGATTTTGTAGATGCTATACTGCAGAGTACAGGCTGTATTTCAAGCCAGATCTCAGCTTTTCACCAGATGACACATTCATGTCATCCAGGGGACAATAGAGAGAGGCAGTGGCCACGCACACGAGACACAGTGGGGACATTAGAAAGACGAGATTCAGGTTTGAAACTCTCCCAGGTGAACCTTTGTAGGCTTTTGGAAAATAGAGATGAGCTCTGGATTGGAGACAGAGTTGAAACGACATGGAATCAGGGGAAACATTTGTCTTGTCCATGTCTGCTGGGTGGGCTTGAGTGTGTGTTGTTTTGGTGTCAACAAAGAGGACAGTGTTCCCTTCTAACAGCAGCCCAGCAGAAATGAATTGCAGTATTAGTGGCTTACAGACACACCTTTCATTCATGAGAGAAATGTATGTAATAATTCATCTGGAATCACAGAAGCTGTACGTACACACACACACACACAAACAAACACTCTCTCTCTCTCTCTCTCTCTCTCTCTCAGTGGACTCATTACCTTACAAAATCACCATAAACACCTATATGAATACACATGTTCATATAGGTGTTTTGTTAATGATGCTTCCCCAACAAATCAAACTGATGTGGTGCAGCACAGCACTAGATTCGGTTTGATTTGCGCATACACACATACATACTGTACGCGGGGCACATACAGCCGTGGGCTACACACCCATACTCAATTATTCCACACGTCTTGCTGAATGCATTTCTCTAAACAATGAGATGGATTTGAAAGGTCAAGTTCCACCCGCACACTGAGAAGAAACCCGCGAGGTTCAATTTATCTCAAATCTTTCTCTTAACCTACACATTCACGCATCTTATGAGCTACACCATAATAATGTAGATTTAGATGTGGTGTCCGAAAATTAGAGACAGATTATCAAAACAACAAAAGTCCTGTACACAACAAATCACTTAATGTCACACAATTAATTCCTCATTTTAGGAACTGAGCTGAAACAACAACATGGTCAGTGGGTGTGCGGAATAAATAGAGTGAATTTATCATAACACGTTATAATGTGAGTACAGTAAAGTTTATATATAAAAAGAAATGTCTGAATAATTGTCGTAGCTATTATAAATAATTATAAAAGTTGATGCTGATGCACCGCCCGGCAGGCACGCTGAGTGAAACAAATCGAACACCTCCGCAGTCGCGTTCCAGGAGGTTCGTAGGTTAACACGCCTGCCTGAAGCGTGTTTACCAAGATGCTGCTGCTGCTGCTGCGTTATTAAAGTCAAAGTGGCGCTCAGAAGAGGAAAACAATGCAAAGAAGTTTCCGGACTTAGTTTGCGCGTCGTCGTCCATAAGCGAGGAGCAGCGGCAGCAGCTAGCATAGCACAGGAGGAGGAGGAGCCGCCGGCTACAGGTGAGTGGAGCTGCAGGTAACTGTAGCTTTAAGCTAGCGTGAGAGATAGAGGCTGCTGGTTCTTTACATTCTGCATTTTATGATTGTTCGACTGGGAATTTTGTGTTTCAATACTTTGTTCAGACCATTGTGGAAGACTTTATTGATGTTTGATTATAGAGGTTTGCTGTTATTATGGATAGCCTGGTGTAACAAGTAGTGAACAAGTTCTGTGCCATAATGAAACAAGGTATCTTCTAAATGCCTTTGCTTCAGAAAATGACATAAAGGTCATTGTGTTTTATTTATTTCAGTGTACGAAATTATTCTTGTCCCATTTCTGTGAAGGGAATACAACTGGCTTTGACTTTTTGTAGACAAAATGTAAACGTGTCTTTGTTATTTCGTTGTGAAAATAAACATTTCATGGCACAGAACTCATCTCATTAAATCCTATAAGATTATAATGAGGGGTGCCGCTGGCGCAGTGGAGAAAGGTCACATTTGAAAGATTAATTTGCATGTCCTGTGACGTGCAGACGTATAGTATGTGCACACAGCTACTCTCGCCTCTCACAACTCATTTAATCTGCATCTCTGGTGCTTAAACACTCATCTGTTATTGTTAAAGGAATATGGAACAATCACTGAACAAATACCGTGTGTGTATGTGAGGATCATGCATCGCCACGCTCAGTCCCATCCCCACAGAAGCTAACTTCTGTGTTTGTTTCATGTTTGAGTCTTACCCTCATCCTCCTCCAGATGCTCTGAATGAGGACAGAGACGCATGTTATGTTAATTGACAAATGAGATTGATGATGATGATGATGAGGCACAGACAGTTACATCAATGGGACAAATACACAGACCAACACCCAGAGCAGCGTCTTTTTCTTACCCTTCTTGTCTGAAAAAGAAATAAGAAAACTCTATTAGAAAGTGAAACGATCTGCAGTCGATGCATAGATTTGTTATTTGTTGATATTGTAGTTGAACCATACAGAAAGTGATAACTCCATGCATGAGTCAAGAGTGTAAATGAGATGTGTGTGGAGTGTGTTGGCTGGGTGAGATGCCGTGGCTGCACTCACCAGCAGGGGCCGCTGCAGCTTTATCGCCCTTGGCCTCTGCAATTAAACGACAATTATGTAAATTAATTTCTTCATCTTCATTACTTCATATCATGCAGCAGCAGCTCCACGGTAAACAGTTTAAAGGAACACATGTTGTGATCAAAATCCTCTGGAGACACAAACCAACAATCATTTCTATACATAAGTGAGGACGCTCGTTTGCCGCTCTATTAGAGATAAATAAAGATTTTGTAGAGGAGCCGCTTGCAAACAGCCGATGAGATTATAAATATGTAATTGAATTCATCTCGAATGAGCATTACACTCAATATTACATCAAACAAAACCTGGAGCCTGCAGCCTCAATTGTTGGACGCATTCCCGCATGTTTACTCTTTGTGCTAATGTGTTTTTGGTAACTTTTTACTTTTTTTTTTTTATGAGAAATTAGTTTGTTTGGCTGCTGTACAAAAAGTGCCTAATGGACCAAACCCGTAATTCCCTTTACGTAGTAGATTACGACGTACAGTATCCATACCCGTAATCTGACCGTTCGGCACTATACTGCCATCTAGTGGATGTTCAAGTTCTGCGAAAGAAAAGGCGCTAATGTTCTGTTTTTATTCTGCTGCTACAACTGCGACAAACAGTTTCAAGATCTCCATGTGGCTGGAGAGCACAACATGTACACCAATGCGTCAAGCCAAGAATTGAAAGTATACAGCAGGTACATTACAAGTATGCTCGGGGAAAAACGGATAACAAATTAGCCTCAAAAATACCTCGATAAAGTATCTACAAGATTATGCATAACATGTTCATATTTAAATGCACTAAAGGACGCTCATGAACAACCACATGGGGGAAACAGCATTCATGCGACCTTGGTTTGTGCCCCTCTCCTTAATTTCTGAAGGGTTCTCCTCTGGCAACAAAGAGAGAATAGTGGATTTCCACAGGGGAATAGAGCTCCACTCAAATGAGGCGTGCTTTACAGAAATAGCGGGGCTGTGATAAATATAAGTTTTGCACAGATCACGAGGAATAATTTGGCTTGAAAACATTCTGAAAGGGGCAGCCGCGAGACAAAAAGGCTTTTGATAGAATATGTCCATTAAAGTTTCAGTATCCCGGCTCCCAGCCTCGAGGGCGTCTAATGAGACGGCAGATCAGGAATGAGCTTCCTAACTAAAGCGCACAGCTGTGCCGTCATAATTCAGCATTTGGCAGAGTTCGTTTCTTAACTATCCGTTTCAATAATTTCTCAGGTCTGTGCTGTCGTTAGCGTCCCTGTTTAAATGTTAACATAAGAGGTTTGCTTTGGTCTTTATTTGGCAGGGATGTCTTAGTCAGCACACTGTATTTCAGCTACCAGCCTTAGAAATGATCCTTCGCTACTACGACAAACCACAACCGACACTGCAAAGCTTTTGTGCTACTTAACAGTGGGTCTAAGATATCAAACCTCGGCCTTGGCACCGCACACGTGGTCCATGCTGGCTCACTATGTATGGCGGAGGAGTGGGGGCGGGTGGGGCAACACGTCTATTTTAGATAAGGTTTGTTTTTCAGGCAGCAATCTGTTAATGACTCTCTCAGCACTCTTGTAGCTTTATTTCTCACGTTGCCGGCATATTCTTCGATCCACGAGGGGATCCGTGACGCGCCGGGCAGTAAAAACTTTCTTTAGCCCGGGTTCCTTTGCCTTAACACCAATCCCACCCCTCTAAACGAGAGGGAAGTGGGTCACCGAAGTGCCGACTTGCCTGGCTGCTGTTCTTGTCCTCAGCCGTTTAAGGCCATTTCACTTTGATGGCGAGATACTGTTCCGCTTAGCAGGGTTTGATCTCTCAGTCGTTGAAGACAAGAGCCAGAAAACAGCCCTCACACAGGGAGACAAGCCAGGCGTTAAATAAATGTCATAAAATCACCATGGAAACGGCCCCCCTACTGTTCTCAGATGTGTGATTAATAATAAAGCCATTTTTTCCCAAAAGGTCCTCAAATTCAAAGCGTGAGTTGGATGAACAGTCCCGTTTATTCCAAAGGGAATATCACCGGCTTTGACAAGGACTTTTATATTAACAATGTTACAACAGTTAAACGTCTCCATGTGGCAAATGCAGAATGAAACGCTTGTGGCACAATGTTAACGACATCACCACATTTGACAGCGAGTCGGGTCTGATCTGCACCCTAGCGGAGGTTTCAATCCTATAGGTTCATGCAAAGTACGCAGGAAAGTGTTTGAGTGACACTGGTGATGCATAAACTATGTGTAAGTAAGTTGAAGCCCTAATAGTTTGTTTACCTCAGGATGTACACGGGTCATAATGATCCAAGAGCAATTGATTTTAAAAGAACATTTAGTTGGACCGGCCAAGTCGGAGTCGAGATCAGATCCCTGATGAACTGAGGTCAAGACGAGGGGAAGATTAGTGTGAAAGTCGCCTGGCCGGGCCGCAGTTCAGATTGGACCAGACGGGCTACAACGAAAGTTTGGTGGAGGTATTGAATCGCACCTGGGCTTTGAATAGGAGACTTGGACGGGGATCAAAGACCATTCGATGATTAAAGATCCATGTAATTCCAAAGACGACACTAACTTCATTCACTTTGTCTTGCTGCCAACTGCACTTGATATAGTCTTCGCTGGTATGGAAGAGTTTAGACGAGAGCTCATCCCGTGAACTCTGGAGTCTCGCGTGTCGCCGGGTCGGCAGTTCCACACCGAATGCGCATAGAATCCCAAATCTGAGGGAAGATGTCAGCGCTCGCAAAAACAGATTTGAATCCTTGAAAGCTGCAGGGACTTTATAGGCCATTTGCTATTTTCAACATTTTCAACAGGAGTGGAGCTGGTTGAGGAGAAACAGAGCCAGACTCCAGTTACATTGTCAATGCCGGCTTTTAGCACATCTAAACAATACATGAATAAAACAAATATTTAGTCACACAATAACCTGAAAGAAACCCTTTGAAGAGCGGCTGTAGATTAGAATTGCTAATCTTCTTATTCCAACTGACAGCCTTTTCTTTTCACAGGGCAACTTGGGAAATCTGATGACGAAACATCACAGGCTGCTTAGGACGGGAAACAAAACACGAGCTATAAGATCTTTTTTTTTTCAACCCTGCAGCTCGGTGGCTTTCTCACCGCAAACTGGCGAGATGGCGAGATTCACGGTAATCACAGTGCATTTCCCGCTATTACTCCAAGAAAGACTGTGACTGCGGTAAATTGAGTTTCCACAAAAGAATTTCTTTAGCCGCCAAGGTCGCCGTTACCTTCTCTTGGGATGATTACACAGGGGTTCTCTACATGTTATCTGGATCATCCTTTCATAGTTCATTTATCAGGTTTTCACCGCTCGGAGAAACAATATCAAATACACCACGCAGACAAAGGCGGCAAGCTGGAGTAACATAACGTCCGCATCTGTGTTCCTCAAAGGACGGCGGAGGGAGAGCGAGAGGCGAAAGGTCTGACGTGCCGCTGTGCCTCCTCTGAGCCGAGGCCCAGAGCCTCTGTGCTTTAGGAAAACTGCCGCCGTCTATTTCCGTTACCCGGTCAATGCGCTGTCAAAGGGAAAGTCGTGATCCAGCCGAGTATCTGTCAGCAGAAATCACTCGCACGCCGTTTTACATTGTTTACCCTCGAGTTCATTAAGCTCATTGACTTTGAGCGGCAAACGGCCTCCAAACCCCAGTGCAAATATTTCAACTGTGAAAATCATTTTGGCCAAAAGGTGTAAACAAAACCGTGTGTGTGTGTGTGTGTGTGTGTGTGTGTGTGTGTGTGTGTGTGTGTGTGTGTGTGTGTGTGTGTGTGTGTGTGTGTGTGTGTGTGTGTGTGTGTGTGTGTGTGTGTGTGTGTGTGTGTGTGTGTGTGTGTGTGTGTGTGTGTGTGTGTGTGTGTGTGTGTGTGTGTGGTGTCATCCCCACTTTGAATTTCATCCCTTTCCGAACTCGGCGCTCATTTTTAATTTTGCCTGATAGGACAAATCTACAGCATCTTCATTTGCTCAATGGTTGGACTTTGTTCTCTGCTACTGGCTACACTTTGTGGTTTAGGCCGATTAAGTGGCCGCATTCTAACATAAAAAAGACCGTCCTAAGTGCAGCTTTTAATTCTTTTCCTCTAATTATCTATTGGCAACCTGTGCGTCGTTTACAAAGCCTCTCAGCACTTACTGCCACTGTCCTTTTTTTATGGTATAGTTTATTGAATTGTTCAAAGGCAAAGGTGACCAGCAAAGAGAAACGTTGCCTTTTTGCTGAATTGGCAGAAAGAGAGAAATGATGTGTTCCTACAGTGCAGCTGCAGAGATACATAAGACTTTAGTTTTAATAGTGCGACATAAAAGGATTCTCTTTATATTTGTCTAAATTGCGGGCGGTGTGATTTCCAACTTTGCAGTGTATTATCCCCCCGAACTTCAAAAGACGAGAATAAATGCATGAAGAAGAAGAAGAAGAAGTTTGAAATATTCACATCGATCTTGTGAAGCAAAAACCTAAATATAAATGTGTGATCAGACTCCTTCACACTAACCGACATGGAGGAACTCTGCTCATGCTGCTGCCGGACAAACGTTAGAGATGTAGTGTGTGTGCGTGTGCGTGTGTGTGTGTGTGTGGGGGATGCTGCACATTAATGAACTTTGGGTCTGGCTGTCTTAAAGTGTTCACACCCAGCTGCTCTCTGGCTTCATTAAACATTAGAACACATATGTGCTTCCACCAGGTTCTCGGGTTTCCTCCCATAATCCAAACGTGTGTCTTATAGGGGAACAGGAAACTGCACAGGATAGCGAGGGCTTTGTGAAGCCCATCCACATAGGCAGACCTCCCCCTCCTCCTCCTCCCCCTCCTCCTCCTCCCTGCTTCATCAACATCATGTCTGGCGCAGATAATTTATTCCATAGCCCACTGTCTCCATTCCTTCTTCCCTTTTCCCTTTTTAATGCAAATCTTTACTCTCAGCACTTTTGTTGTCGCACCGATTCTTTGCCCTACTTTAATCTGATTCCAATCTCCTTGGAGATAAAAAAAAGAAGAAAGAAGAAGAGTTAAGCAGGAGAGAATGGGGAGGAGAAGACGAGGCCGTGAGTAAAAATGGGGAAAGACGAAGAATGAGAGAGGTCAAGAGGGGTCGACAATGGTGTGAAGTCTAGTGTTAAGAGCCTGAGGATTGGGTTCTTCAGCGAGGGAGACCAGATATGCCCAGTTTATATTTAACAAACACCATATGAGATACCTGTTGAAAGATGATTATATTTCCTCAGTTCCCAGTGAGCCAGTCATGCTAACGACCCCCTTTAAATACACACATTACTTACTTTATGCAGGCTTAACTACAGACTCTTTTTCAAACGCTCCTCGCTATTTTTAAAACTCTTTTTGCTCCGACCATAAACGGTTCAGATGGAATCGTACTGTAGATTCGATATAGAGGGCTTCAGTTTTCTGGCCATTAAAAAACTGAAAATGAATCTTCCGGGACCTTAAAGGGGAAATGAGCAAATCTCCCCAAGGGGTTTTGTTTCACTTCAGGGGTCTATTTTTGAATCCTTGCTTTTTCACTGATGCACTACCCTCTGCAGCACAGCCAGGCACACTGAGTGATAACGGGCCATTTTAGGGACTCTCTCTTTAGAATTGAGCCAGATCCCAGCAGATGTTTATGGTGCCGTGTCTCAGCTTGTGTGTGGGCAGATGATGACATCACTAATGAAGCTTTCAACACAGTCCAGTGCAGGACCTTGACAGATGCCAGATTTCTAACGGGCATTAACCTGGAACTGTTCATCCAATATCAAATGAGCTAAAGATATTTTTAGTCTGCTTTGATTGTTGGAAGCAAACGCTCGTCCCCCCCACAATCCCCGCCATTATCTCGCCAATATATCAGGTTTTATAGGTAATGTCGTCAGTCGTAGTTCACGTTTGGGGTGTTTTTGATGGCGGCAGATGTTAGTGATCAGCTTTCACTGTTAACTCCAGCAGCTGAATTGAGAGCCGGCAGACACCGACTGTTCTGAGTAGAAGATAAAGAGGCAGTTATAAACTGGCGATCTGTTGCTCGGTAAGACGTCTTTCATATTCATTCATCACTTTGAGAACAAACAACTTGCAGCCTGTCAAGTTGTTCCTGAAGTATTTGATAGTACACTGAAAACCCGCTATTTTATGATGTGCATAATATCTAAAGATCGACGAGTAGATTTATAGTACAGTGCACATCCTCCTCTCTCCGTCTGTCTCTCTCTATCTCTCTCTCTCCCCCCCTCTGTCTCCCTCTCTCTCTCTCCATTTTGATTTGAAGGGCAACCTCTGAGGAATGTGCTTAGTTAATCTCTCTTGACATTTCCTTCGCTGCATACGTCTCCTGCTTGTTCAGTCGGATCAGCCAAAGGAGTCGGGCCAAGCCAAACATTTGATTCCTGAAATCTTTCTCATCTCATCGCTGACCAAAGCCACATTTGGTGAACAAACTCTGCATTTGTTTCTGTTTTGTCGACTGCAGATCCTGAGCGCTTGTCTCTCTACACTAATGGACTGATACATCTCGTGCTGCCGAGCGATGCGGCGCTTAAGTGGTTTGGTTTCTTTTGAAGCCTGATGCTGCAAGACTGCTGAATACATTTAGTCACTTAAGCGTGTCTATAACCGTAAGCTATGGCAACAGCAGAAGTGTTAACTAGGGACCGCAGCCAACGGAGCCTCCCCTGTGGTAAAGCATAACATTATCTGGTGGTAACGTCTTCCTGCCGCTCATATTATGTTAATGCCTCTCGTTGCCCTAGCACGCAACCTCCCTCCTACACATGACACGCTGCAGAAGCCTGTCAGTCTTCCCTCATGTCAGCAAGTGTGAGTGTGTGTGTTGTTTGCTCAATAGCTGTGCGTATACAGGATCCCAGCGTAGCAGGTTGCTATTTTAATAGCTCAGACACTTTTTGGAGTCGTACCTGCTGTGGCGGCAGAAATGCAGCTCAAAGTGTTCATCTAACCCTCTTTGAAATGTGTAGGATGAAAACAAAAGAAGGCAAAGAACAAAAACAGAGATTCTGTACATATCCTGAAAGTTTACTTTACTAGCAGATGGTAACATGGGAAACAAGAACAAAGGGAAGCCCCAGGGTTCATTGTGGAAAAACGACTGGGTTCATTCAAATTCATAGCGCAGAGCTGATTCAGCCACATGAGGAAATTAACATCTCTACATGGTTATCGACGGCAGAACTGCTTGTCCGCACCGGGTGTGTAACAACGCGTTTCATGAACACACAGCATTCAGTTCAGCATTTTGAGATTTAATTTTCATTCACAGTTTTCATGACACATAAATGTCGAGCCCAGTGGAAAGGAGGGGGGGCTGGGGGCGTCGTGTAAAAGCAGAGTGGGAAGATGCATTTTTAAAACCATTCACTTAAATAAAGTACTGGCACCACAGTGGAACCCAAGCAATTATAACACCACCTCTCAGCTGAAAAGTACTGGCATGCA